>NC_046157.1:45766168-46066168 GCF_011064425.1 Rattus rattus | reverse complement strand
TGCCAGTATTAGATTTCAATCAATATATGTAACCGCATGCATTATGAATGTCAAATTTTATATTTCAAGTTTTATGTGCAATTATTTATGCAGAGGTATTTCTTTCCGAATATTTTCAAAGGAATATGGTTCCTTTGAATTGCTTTTTTGAGTAGATTATCTTTGATTCACTTTCTTTGGCTATGTTTTATAACAGTTAAGACTTAAGGTACAAAAATTCTATATGTAAGGGACTTTTGTAAAATGGCAACATGACTTAATTACTATTGAACTAAACTTATTTAAGATACAATAGCAAAATAAGTCATATGCCATATGGAGAGCACTGTGCTGTCCTGTTCCCTGTGTGTTGAGCTAATGTAAATAGAAAATACTTTTCATGATATGACTACACAATCTGTGTCCAGTGAAGCATTGTCTTAATGGGAAATACTCTGAGTTGAACTGTATTGTATGTCTGCACATAGCCATAATTCTTTCTACTGGAAAAGCTAGATGTGTGGAGGGGTGCAACTTTTAATGTACTTGTTAAAATTTCAAAGACTTAATACAAGAAATGAAATGCATGGATACATGTAAAATGAAGTGTAGATATTGTCCTATTTGTACACATATTTGTAGCTTGCATAAAATAAAAGACATTTTAAATCATTTTGTCACAGAAGTTAAAACTCAATGGATCTTCTTACATTATTTATTATTTCATAGTAACTTATCCTAAAATTTCTCTTTATTACATGTTCCCTGTGAGTCAAAAATCTGAACACAATTTCAAAGGGTTGTCTGCTTTAGAGCTGCTCATGAGATAATATTCAAGGTTTCTACTAAGATGGGGTTTCTTTAGAATTTCAAGTGGGAAATTATCCTCTGATTTCATTGACATGCCCACTTCATTTTGTACTTATTGTATCAATTTTTCATTTTTTCCTCAATATTCCTGTGGTGTTATAGCCTATAACCAATCCAAAATGGTGGTTTGATCATTAAAACTGAAGAAAGAGTTCAAGATAGAAATAAAATGTCTTGTAGCTGTGTATTCCTGTCAACTTTTCACCACTATAATGGGATATACAGCTCTTGCAGGATACATTTTAAGAGAAGAGATGCATTTAATTCACAGTTCTATGAGACTGAGAACATAGTTCCTCATTGTGTTGAGGAACTTTTCAGCTGTGTAACTCTGGAGATATGGCAATGACATCACTGTGTACAGTATCAAGTTAATGCATGTCTGTAGAAAAAGCCAGAATGAAATGCATTTAAGCTTTTTCTTGGGCATTTAAAAATGCTCACTCAAGGAAAGCCCAACTCAGAAAAGGAACACTCCAGCTTGGGACCTACTATATGACCTAAAGATTTCTTGTGGGGCCCTATCTCTTTAAGGTTCCCTCACTTTTAATAGACCCTTTAGGACCAAACTACAGATCATTGGAAACACAGGAGAAATGGACTTGAGAACAAATTCTTCAAAGTATTATGTAACAAAAGTAATAAAAGTACTGCAGTTTCCAAATCTAGCGAGTACATTTTAGAACTTCATTTTCAACCACAGTAAGCTTTGACGATAAAGGCTGTAATTTTCTGGATGCTGTGTCTGACTAATGTTGACCTGTTTTGTTGTTCTCACAATTGCTCTCCAGCGATAACTTATTTCGGTTTCTCTCATCTGTGAAAGTCAAGCCTTTCTATGTTTTGTGACATAGTTTTACTCTATTTAAATGTTCTATTTTGTTGACTTCGATAGGAAGTATGATCCTGTGTGCTCCAAGGTAAGGTATGGGTCTGAAGGGAAAGTCACTTAAACTTTATAAAATCTGACCAGTGATCCAGGCTGTCTGCTGAGTAGAAAGAAAAAAAAGAAGTGGTGCTCTTCATTATACCACTTAGACGTCTTCTCTTCTTTGGCATTTACATTTGGATATTATCCTTTAAAGGGATCCATGCTTACCTATCCTTCAAAAGGGCCAAGTTTTATTAAACAGGAATTTCACAGGCTTAATCCCTATAATACTATAATTGGAAAATGCAACCATTAAAATGTCATACTTCTCATTAGGGTTCAAGCCCTTAAACTGGGTTGTGAATTCCTTGGACTTTTTTTCCCTGTCTTTGTTCTTTGTTCATGAACACAGAGTTTGTGTTAAACATGCTTCTTCTACCATGAAGTAATGACTTGAGGAAAGCAATAGATGCAACTGACCAAGGACCAACCTTTCTGAAAATGTTAGGGGAAACAAAACTTTTCTCTTAATGGTCCAGCATCTCAAATAGATTATTTTTACATTATTAAGTAACAGAAAGACAACTAATAAACCAGGAGGATAATTGGTATAATGATGTCTTACAGGCATGTGAAATGTACAAGTTATGGTAAGACGGAAGTCTTTGACTAATGTTTAATACAAAGACTTGGAAATAAGGTGCCATTTAAAGACCCCCAGCAACAGTTCAAAGGGAAGCCTGGCATGTGGCAGAATTATGCTACTATAAACAGTCCCTGGTAAGGTAAGACACATGTAAGAGTGAGGTCCAACTTCAATATTGACCCAAGGAAGATTCAAGCAACATGTAACACCCACTGAGCAAATCTACAGGTAACATGTAAATCCAGCCCAAGGATGTCCTATGTGCTGTCAACAGAAAAAACATAGAGGCAAAGTGATGAATATCTGCAGTGTCAGAACTGTGGATGTGGAGGTGGGAGGATCAGATGCGCAAAGTCACCTTCAGCTACAAAGTAGCTTTAAAGCCAGCCTGAATTTTATGAGATTCCATCTCAAAGAACAAAAGCAAAACCAAGAGTTGAGCTGTCCTTTTAGTTACATCAATCAGTAGAGAAATAAGACTTATACGTGACAAATTCGTGAATAAATTTCTTCCTATGACACAATTAATTAAAGTTTCATTTTTCTCTTTGGTTTCCTTGGTAGTTTTTTCAAAATGATAACCAACTATCATATTATTCTTTTATACTGTACATAACATATAAATTTCAATGCACAGCATAAAATAAAATAGGACATTAAAACTAGCAACAAACAAAAACATGCAGAATGGGATTTCAAAGTCTATTTTCTACCACAGTTTACATGCTTCATATAGCAGCACGGGATTTAATGTCTGCCTAACTGAGATTTCAATTAATCCAAGATTATTTCTCCATTGCTTCTTTTTGGATTCAGCACGTACATTCAATGTCTGTCTCACTATTGATGTGAAATTGTATAATTTGTGTGTGTGGTTATTGTTGATACTCAAATGGACATGAATCTCTTACAGACAGGATGGGTTTTTCTAGTTTGAACCATAAAAATAACTGTGTTAAAGGAACAGTGTCTGGAATAGTACCATTGGCAGGAAATGGATCCATTATTTCTAAGATGCATGCAATTGAGGTACTGTGAAACCTTATCTCCTTCCTTTCTCCCTCTTTGACTTTTACCATGAGACATCACCTTGTCTTAAGCACTGGAGTCAGCTTGTCCTGGACTGAAAGCTCTGATCTTTACCCTTTACAGTTTGATTATGTCAAGGTTCTATCTGAGTAATAGAGAACTTACTAAAACACAAACAGTAAAGAAACTTAAAGCATTTAAGGGACTATGTGAAATTTCCTAGTTGACAAGGGAGAACTTTCCAGGAGAAAGAGGATAGAATAGAATGTGTGAGAATGAACATTCTATAAGAGAATTAAAAGCAAGAAGTGGTAGCACTCAACAAGAAAGTTGAATAATCATGCATTCTGAGACCATATGAAGACCAAGTGAAAGTGAAAAACTATAGTTAAATGTAAGCACAGAGACACATGAAGGAAACATAAATGAAGCTTTAAGAGGAACTTAGATTATTGTGGTTTCATCCAAAGGAGACACGTAGGAGACATGAGACTGATGAAAGCAACCCTGGAGAACCCAGACCACACTGACTCTACTGAATCTTTCAGAACTTATGAACAGGTTTTCACAGAAGGACTTATTCCATTGTATAAATAGTGGTTGTGTGTGCATAATGCGGGTGAATTTGGATATATTGCTAATTTATTTTTTACTGGATATTTTTTAATTTACATTTCAAATGTTATTCCCATTCCCAGTTTCCTGTCTATAAGCCCCCAACCCATCCCCCTCCCTCCTTCTTCTATAAGGGTGATCCCCCTCCCCAACCATCCCCCCTTCCCACCCTGACATTCCCCTACACTGTGGGGGGTCTAGCCTTGGCAGGACTAATGCCTTTTCCTCCCGATGGTGCCCAACACGGATTCTAAAATGAAATTACATTTTTCTTTCTATATTCACATAAAATTTTAATTTTCTTCATGTTTTAATTAGGAACATGCTCCATTAAAATCATATACCCATGTACATATACATACATACACACATATATATGAGATGTCTACACATACTCATATGAGATGTATATATGTGTAGTGTCCAAAATGTACTGAATAAGTTAGTGATACTGAAAAATCATAGAACATGTAAAATAGGTATAGGCTTAGTTCATGGTAAGGTCAGAAATGTCTCATGTTCTGCTCTCTATATTTGTATGTTCTATCTGATACGATAATCATGGGAAAACATTACACTGAGTCTCTACCACATCCTGTCACAACATGCTCAAGTTTCTAACTTTGATCTATTAACTCATATTCTGCACTTAAAGTAACTTAAGCTCCAGGTATGAGACATGGTCTTGTTCTGCTGAGTCATCAGAAATTATCTTCAGTTTTGTGTTTTCACATGAATTTCACACATCATTATCTCACAGGCCACACAGTTTTCATCTTTTGGTGACACTGGAATGTCAAAGTATCCAAATGTGAACTCACCTTCCCCTCTAAGCCAACTTGGAATGTTTATGACATCTCAGTGGTACCTCTAGAGGCATTCTATTTTCAGAAGTATCTGCACTAACATTCTTTTGCTCAAAGACAGACTGACATTTTGCTTTCTAAAGTATATTAAAAACCATTTTTCTATTTTCTGCAACTGCATTACTTATTGCCTTTTGTTCTTGTACTAAACTATTGATTCTCTATAACTAGATTTGTCTATGGGATTTTTTCTAATTTTATTTGGATATTCTTATATAATTAAATCTTTTTTCCATTTTCTTATTCCAAATTCATATATCTTACATGCCAATCCCCTTTTCAAATTTGTCACCTATTTTTTTTCATTTATTGATGACATTAGCTGAAATGCCCAACAAAGGGAAGAGAGAACCCGTAAAGACCATATCTAGAGGTTGGGCATGGCCCCTGGTTGAGAGATGGGGCCACCCACTCATTTCAGAAATATTAACCCAGAATTGCTTCTGTCTAAAGGAAATACAGGGACAAATATACTGAAGGAAAGCATACAGGAAATACAGGGAGCATATACTGAAGGAAAGACCATCCAGACACTGCCCAACCTGGGGATCAATCCTGTCTACAGATACCAAACCCAGATACTATTGCTGATGCCATAAAGTGCATGCTGAAAGGCTGATATAGCTGTCCAGAGCCAAGGTAACCATTGACTCCAGTGGAGGAGTTAGGAAAAGGACTGAAGGAGCTGAAGGGGTTTGCAACCCGGTAGGAAGAACAACAATATTAATTAACCAGACCTGCCAAAGCTCCCAGGGAAGCCCCAACCAAATTGTACACATGGAGGGACCAATGGCTCCAGATGCATATGTAGTACAGGATTTCCTTATCTGGCATCAATTGGAGGGGAGCTCTTTGGTGCAGATCGATTGCTCTGCAGAAATAGGATGCTGCAGTGAGGTGGAAAGAGTGGTTAGCAAGGAGCGGGGGAGGTGAATTTTAATAGAGGTTTCAGAGGGGAAATCAGAAGGAGGAAAGAAACATTGAAATGTAAATAAACAAAATAATAAAAGTAAAAAGAAGGTATAAAAAGAAAGAAAAATATACCTAAATCCATCTTGCTTAGTCTGTAATCAGGTAATACTTGTATTTGCTCAGAGTTATTATATTAAATTTTGATTGATTTTTTCCCTGGGAAGACTATTTCTCCCAATTTGGTAAAAGTACAATTTAGCTTTAAATGATTCAGTAAAAAGGAGATTCAGGGGATGAAGCTCCCAAAAATTACAGAATAGCAGTAAAACAGGTAAGGCAAGAAACTTGAGGATGATGTGTCAGGATGTGGTAGATATAATTTTTACTTACCCATAGTGTTTTATTTGTTCGATTTTGTATTTGATTGGGTCCTCCTGGGATTTCTCCTGTGAACATTAACATGACTACTAGTGTCAGCCTTATTTAGCTCATGTTTAGACTGTCATTCTGATGATAATTTAAGAGTATATCTTCTGAAATTTCTACAAGCACAATAATAACAAACACCTTGTTCTTCTGGCTATTCTGGCCTTTCTACCCACTCTCCCTCCTACATGATATCTGTGACTCAAGTGCAGTTGAGTTATATATTAGTTGGCACTGGGTTCTACAGTTCTGAATTATTACAGTTTCACTTTTTTTAAGTTATGTAAAAAAAGAGAAGCTTCCTCTATAAGAGATGAGGACTAATCAATTTGTTTGTATAGCTCTGATAAAAACCCCATCCAATATCAAGTCAGTTAGCATCACACTTACTCCTAAGTTCTCTAAAGAGTCCTTCTTATCTATAGAAAATAAAGGCAACAAACATTTCCCGAAGATCCTTGTCATACCTAAGTTATTCATTCTTATTCAGTTCTTCCTCAAACCAGCTGCTTCGGGCACAGTCTATTCCCTTCTCCCATGTTCTTGTTTACCCTCTTCCTTGATAGTATTTTCACCTTTTCAGATACAATTGATCTGCCTCAGTTTTCAGTTTTGGATATAATTTAGATTAAGTATCTGATGCTAGCAATAAACTTTTTATTGCCATCTTTTACATTTTCTGTCCTTGTTTTTCTTGTTTCTCTTAAGGTAAAACACAAACTAACAAATTGAGATTATAGAAATAAGTTTATCTGTGATCTTTTTCTTCTTGAATACATTCTTAAATCTTTACTAATACAGACCATGGTATTAGTTTAAGTCAAAGCTCTTATCACGTTATTTGTTTAATATATTTTTCTGAGACTAAAATAATTATCAATGAAAGAATACTCCTGTGCATAAATAAGTTAAAAGTGATAATACAGATTCTTTATAACTTGTAGATAGATTATAATCATTGATTGACAGCATCTAAAACTAAAGTTCATGACCTTAATTAAGATTTTATCTATAACTACAATGTATTTTATCACTTTGTTTTTTCCAAAGTGTTTCATTGTATCAGTTAAGTGTGTATCAATGCAAATAGGTTAACATGTTAAGTGATATGTGAACACATCTATTTATATTAAATTGTAAGAAATAAAATGGAATTTACATTTCAGTAGCATCTACATGTCTGTTTTAATATGGAGGATAACTATTCTGTCTTTCAAACTATACTGGTTCATTTAAATCTTAGTTTTTCTCCTAAAAATGTGGTTACTTTGGATACTTACTTAATTTTATTTATATGGTTTTCCTTTTATAACTAAAGAATTTCTAACCAAAATTTGTGGTAGCTACTTTTACTAATGATACTACATTTTAAAATTTATGATAAAGTTACACTGTCTCCTTGTTACTCTTTGCTAGAACTCCTTGGTGGTAAACTAATGCTGTTATGAGATTAAAGACACCCTTGCTCACCCTTATCATCAGCTCAGAAGGAAATGTCTGTACAGACAGCCTGTATCCCTAGGCTGCCTGTCTTGCTTTGTGTAAACAAGGCAATTTTAAAAGGAGAAACCACAGGAAAGAAATATGACCTATGACGGAAACATCTTCCTCATTATCAATTCCTGTAGCCCTCCATTATAAAGGGTCCCAGCCATTTTTCCCACTAGCAGTCCACTCAATTTTCCATGAAAGAAAAGCTGTGCCTTGCTGCGTATGCGAAGAAACAGCCTCATTTTTTAAACTCAGACTCAGATATTTCTGTTTTCTGTGAATTTTAACATCCTTTGAAACCTACAAAATTTATACACTGAGCAAAATTTTTTGCTCAGAGATTTTGTTATAAGAATCTGCACATTTTGCTTAAACTCAGTAGGAGATTTTGACTATGTCACAAGTAACATTGCTTCATGGCTATATAAAGTTTGGAATGATGTTTGGTCCTGTATGATTATTTTAGTTGAACTTGAACAAGCTTCTTTTTTGAAATAGGGACTTGTTATTAGCCCTGGCTGATCTAAAATTAACTGTAAACTGTGTTCAGCAAGCAGGTCTTGAATTCACAGCGATCTACCTGCTTCTGCCCCTCATGAGCCACCATGATGGGTCCTATTTAACATATATTTTATGCACATATAAACACATATCCTTAAAAACAACCAATAAAGTTGGAAATATACCAGAGTCAATATAAAGCTCTTGTTTTCTAGTTTCAACTCTGTCAAGGTTTTCTTTTCTTTAGTTTTGA
The DNA here is from genome assembly GCF_011064425.1 of Rattus rattus. Taxonomy (NCBI): domain Eukaryota; kingdom Metazoa; phylum Chordata; class Mammalia; order Rodentia; family Muridae; genus Rattus; species Rattus rattus. The sequence goes on along the minus strand of NC_046157.1, from coordinate 46,057,709 downwards.
TCTATTTTTCTTTAGTGGGCATGTGTAGGGGGCAAGATAAGGTAATAAAGGGTAATTCATGCTAAAAGTGCGAAATCCTAACTGAAGCTTCATTGGTTCAGCATTGAACCATTCTTACAATAAAGAAGTTCACCATGATAAATAGTGTTTGGGACTGAATAGGTGAGCAGCTGACTGGCTTTCTTAAGCTATTCGTGTTATATCTTTATTAATAAGCTCATTACAATCAAGTCATTTATTTAATTAGATATCAAACTTTCTTTCAATATTCTTATTTCTTCCATAAATAACTTTATCAGTTCAAAAGATAAATCTTCAGTGGGCTACTCCTTTATGAATAGAGGAATTTACTCAAAAGCTTATACTTTATGCAAATTAAAAAGGCCGAAGGATTGGATAGGATAGAAACAAAAGAAAGAGGGGAGGTTAAGTAAACAATTGTCCAAATCTTTGCTTCTTTCATTCCTTCCCCTCCCTTTTTTCTTTTGTTTCTATCCTTATTGTGCTGCATGACTATGAATTTTTAAAAAGTAATTTGAATAGTGTATAGAATTATTAGTTGTTTTTAGTTTTGTAATTAATTACTATGCAATGTAATGACGGCTGATAACCATTTTCTTCCTATGGCTATGATGAAACACTATAAGCAAAGCAAGCTATGGAGGAAAGGGTTTCTTTTTTTTATATTATTATTGTTATTATTATTATTATTATTACTATTATTATTATTCCTTGTCTGTTCTTTGAAGGAAATAAGGAGTGGAACTCAAGCTGGCAGGAAAACCAAGGCAGGAACTGAAGCAGAAGCTGTTTACTGGTTTGTTCCCTATGGCTTGCTTAGCTTGCTTTCTTATAGAAACCAGGACTGCAAGTCCAAGGTGTTAATCACCCCCCCCACACACAATGGACTGAACCTTGTCACATCAATCACTAATTAAGGAAATGTCTTATACTACTCTTGCCTACAGCCAGATTTCATGAATGCCTTTCTCCATTTGAGTTCTTCTTCTAAGATGATTCTACCTTGTGTCAAGTGGTCATAAAATTAGCTAGCACAGTTGACCCTTGCCAGTTTTACACACAAACACATCATTTATTAAGAGATAGTCTCCCTGTTTTTGGTTTGTTCCTAAGGCCTCATATTAATAAAGGTCATAAATGGGTGGTTGGATGGGAGAATACCGTCAGAAAAGAAGAGGGAGAAAGAATGGGATAGGGGGTTTATGGACTAGAAACTGTGAAACGGGATAACACTTGAAAAGTAAATAAAAAATATCTGACAAAAACCAAACCAAAACAAAACAAAAATCCTACAAAAGTCCCACAGGTTTTACCATTTCAAATACTTTAAATAGTTCAAACAACTCCAAATTTCTCTTAAAATTCAGTCTTTGTAAATCTCCAAAATCTAATCTATTTAAAAGGTTCAAGTCTCAACTCACACCTTTCATGTGAAAACAATCTACATTTAGTGTTACCATTAAAAAGAATATTGACATCTTTTTAAATATATGTTTATAGGGATTTCAACAAGTAGGCAAAAATTCCGCTCACTCATGAAATTGCTCCCAAACCCTTCTTGAAAATACACATCAAATGATTTGCTTAAAAATAAAGGTAAGTCCCTGTCCTTAAAAGCATTCACTGCAGGTATAACTGCTGTGTCACAAGTGTCAGTAAGTGCCAGACAGGAGAGAGGCTGTCTAAGCTCAGTGTCTGACTTTTTCTGGATGATGTTCAAAAGCCTAAAATTCCCTGAAAAAGCAAGCCTGAGCTGACTACCAGTCCAGCATAAGAGGGCTCAGATATGGAGCTAACCTGAGACAACTACCAAACTGGTGTCCTGGCAGGTTTCTATGGCCCCCAGGACCGGGAGAAAACCAACAAGTAGAAGAACCCCATATGTACAACAATGCCAAGCAACCAGAGCTTCCAGGGACTAAGCCACTACCTAAAGACTATACATGGACTGACCCTGGACTCTGACCTCGTAGGTAGCAATGAATATCCTAGTAAGAGCACCTTGGAAGGGAAGCCCTGGGTCCTGTTAAATACTGAACCCCAGTGAACTAGACTGTCGGGGAAGCAATGGGGAGGTGGGAGGGAACACCCATAAGGAAAGGAAGGATGTTTGTTCGGAAATGGGAAAGGGAATAACACTGAAATGTATATAAGAAATATTCAAGTTAAAAAAAAAGAAAAAAAAAAAAGAAGAAGAACCCTGTCTGGAAACTTGCTTGGGACTGATGGCCTGGGGCTGAAATGAGTCTGAAAGAGATGAGCTTTGCATGGGGCCACTCGGGTAGGCCAGGAGAAGAGTGAGTTCAAGATGACCACTAGACCAATTTCAAGGGACCAGGACAGCAAGCCATCTTTTTTTTTTTTTTTTAATTAACTTGAGTATTTTTTATATACATTTCGAGTGTTATTCCCTTTCCCGGTTTCCAGGCAAACATCCCCTAGTCCCTCCCCTCCCTTCTTCATGGGTGTTCCTCCCTATCCTCCCCCATTGCCACCCCTCCCCCAACAATCACGTTCACTGGGGCTTCAGTCTTAGCAGGACCCAGGGCTTCCCTTCCACTGGTGATCTCATTTTAGGATATTCATTGCTACCTATGAGGTCAGAGTCCAGGGTCAGTCCATGTATAGTCTTTAGGTAGTGGCTTAGTCCCTGGAAGCTCTGGTTTGCTTGGCATTGTTGTTCATAAGGGTCTCGGAGCCCCTTCAAGCTCCAGTTCTTTTCTCTGATTCCTTCAACGGGGTCCTATTCTCAGTTCAGTGGTTGACAGCAAGCCATCTTAAAATGACCACAATTTAGACACTGACAGGTCAGGTGAGGGAAGAGGGTGTACAGAAAATGTGTGAGATGACCCCTGCCTGGCATCATAATTCGCCAGTGGGATACAGCACTCCTGAGACCACTGTTAAGGTGATCTCAGACATTTAGATATTCCATGAGCCACGGATCAAGTAAGTGTTGGAGAAATGGAAGAGAAAGAGAGAAACAAGGATGTGCGCACAATGAAGAGAAGTAGAAATTGAGTCTCAAGGAATATCCTGATGTGAGTAACTCGTGATGCCACCAGAACCATGGTTCAGTCCTGATCTTTGCTACCATTAAAGATCACATCTGGGTCCATGGCCCTGAAACATCAGGGATCTATTACCACTGAAGTCCAGGCAGATATCCCTTATCTGGGATGCCACCTAGGACATGTTGACATCTAAGGCTATAGAGAACTATTCTCACCCCTCTTCTGGGATTCATGGGCAATCTGACCCGGGGTATGAGAGTGGGAGATGGAGAGCTGACCACACCCTAGCCTGCTGAAGTACTGCAGATTGGCTCTGCACATTGAGGGAGTGGAGGGTAGACCAACCGCTGAGAATATAAGCATGAGAGAGCTGGCCTTATTATTCTTCTTCTGTATGGCGGCATGGAGGAAGAGATAACCTCTTCTACCTTCCCTACTCCCCACTTAAGACAAGGGGGAGATGTGACCCTGGGTTCATGGGAACATGAGGGCTGTCCCTGCCCCTTACCAGCTGCAGCAGTCTGGAGAGCATGCCTAGAAAACACAGTAGAGCTGACCCTCATCGCAGGTGCACAGGTGAGTAGGCCCCAAGGTTGTGAGCATGGAAGAGTTGGCCGTACCACTTGTCTGCATGCAGTGACATGGGTAAGGAAGAGATGACCACTTCCTCTTGTCCTTTGTCCTATACATCAGGAAAAATCTGGCCCGATTTCAGACATCATTGGAGTAAGAGAGCAGGCCCTGCACCTCACCTGAGCAGCATAGTATTCTGGCCCTGGATGTGGAGGTTGCATGTGAGCCAGCCCTCAGGCTTAAGTGTGGGGGAGCCAGGGCTGTCCCTGCCTCTAGTCTGCTCTATGGCGATATCAGTAAGGGAGAGATCTCTACCCCTCCCTTTTGCCCTTGCCACACATGGCAGATGGGAGACTTGGCCCTGAAGGAGTCAGGAGCAATGAAGCTTTTGCTGGCCCTCATATGCTGTAGCACTCAGGAGAACAAGCTTTGCCTCCTATCTGGGCAGTAAAGCCAACCCTGATGTCAAGGCTGCAGATAACAGTGTAAGGGTGTAGCATAGAAACACTGACTAGGGAGAGATGCCCAACTTGCCCTTTGCCACCTACGGTAGGCAGGAGAGCTGGCCCTGAGGTCATAAAAGCAGAAGAGCTGGACTTACTCCTAACCTGCTGCAGCACTCAGCAGAGCAGGCCTTCTACCCCACTTTCAAGAACAGTAGAGCTGGCCCTGGATGTAAGGGTTACAGAGATCCAAAGTGTGGGACAGCAGGCCCTGATTCTTTACTGTTGGGAGGTGACTTCTATGGCAGAGCTAGCTCAGGGGTAATGAGAGTGGGAGAATGCCCTTCAGGGGCTGCAACAACAGGGAGACTGTACCTTGCCACAGCAGCAGGATAAAGCTGGCCCTGGAAGCAGGGGTTGCTAATGAACCATTCTCAAAGGCATGAGAGACCAGTTTAGATACTCCTCCAGGCCAGATACAGAGCTTTGAATTGGCCCAACCCAACATCTACACCAAGGATCAAGTTTTGGAGTGCATGAATGGGCTAATTCTACAGATCCAACACAACAGGATTTATGTTTCAAAGGACAACATCAGGATATCTAAGAAGAGTCCCAGTGAAATTCCAGTACTATTCGAGTAACAAGTATGGACAGAATGGTATACGAAAGGACACACTGTGGTACACTGTAACTTCCACAATCAGATTTCCTTTTCCCTGTTGGGACAAAGGTAGCAAGGGTGGAAGGCAGGCATGAGGGATGAGGATAAGTGAATATGAAGATCAGAAATTATATTAGACTTGGTAAAGGTTTTTCTAAGTATATTTTTCCTTCCTCTTTTTTGTATCCCATTGATAAGTTCTTTGAACAAGTAGGGAAGCAATTAAAATATGTGAGTCTGAGTCATGACCAATTTTCTTCTGACAAATAATGCAGAGACTATTTCAATACATGTGAGTTGAAGCACAACCAGACCACTGATCTTACCAAACGTATTTGAGGTATCTGAACGTCTTGAATGCATGTCATTTGGATAAAGATAAAGGTCTTTATAAAATACAACTCATTCATAAAACATTTGATAATATATAATATAATAACACCTGAATAATCACTATATTTATCACGTTAGAATGTGGTCAATTTTTAAAATTATTCAGATCTGGTAGATTATAACTTTAAGTAGTAGGATTTCTCAATACCAAAATTCCTTAAGAAAAATAATGGCATCGATTTTCTCCAATGCATTCTTTTTTTTTTCCATCTTTATTAAATTGGGTATTTCTTATTTACATTTCAAATGTATTCCCTTTCCCGGTTTCCATGCCAACATCTTCCTAACCCCTCCCCCTCCCATTCTATATGGTTGTTCCCCCTTCCAATCCTCCCCCGATGCCCTCCCCTGAAGAATCCTGTTCACTGGGGGTCAAGCCTTGGCAGGACCAAGGGCAGCCCCTTCCACTGGTTCCCTTACTAGGCTATTTATTGCTACCTATGCAATTGGAGCCCAGGGTCAGTCCATGCATAGTCTTTGGGTAGTGGCTTTGTCCCTGGAAGCTCTGGTTGGTTGGCATTGTTGTTCATATGGGGTCTCAAGCCCCTTCAAGCTCTTTCAGTCCTTTCTCTGAATCCTTCAACATGGGTCCCATTCTCAGTTCAGTGGTTTGCTGCTGACATTCGCCTATGTATTTGCCATATTCTGGCTGTGTCTCTCAGGAGAGATCTACATCCGGTTCCTGTCTGCCTGCACTTCTTTGCTTCATCCATCTTATCTAGTTTGGTGGCTGTATATGTATGGTTCACATGTGGGGCAGGCTCTGAATGGGTGTTCCTTCAGCCTCTGTTCTAAACTTTGCCTCCCTATTCCCTCCCAAGGGTATTCTTGTCCCCCTTCCCCTTTTTCATCTTTATTAACTTGAGTATTTCTAATTTACATTTCAATTGTTATTCCCCTTCCCGAATTCCGGGCCAACATCCCCTAACCCCTCCTCCTCCCCTTCTCTATGGGTGTTCCCCTCCCCATCCTCCTGAAGTATCCACATTTTGGTCATCATTCTTGAGTTTCCTGTGTTCTGAGCATCTAGGGTAATTCGAGCATTTGAGCTAATATCCACTTATCAATGAGTGCATACCTTGTATGTTTCTCTGTGATTGGGTTACCTCACTCAGGATGATATTTTCCAGTTCCATCCATTTGCCTTCGTAAAGTCATTGTTTTTGATAGCTGAGTAATATTCCATTATGTAGATGTATCACATTTTCTGTGTCCATTCCTCTGTTGAAGGGCATCTGGGTCTTTCCAGTTTCTGGCTATTATAAATAAGGCTGCTATGAACATAGTAGAGCATGTTTCTTTGTTATATTTAGGAGCATCATTTGGCTATGTGCCCAAGAGAGCTACAGGTAGTTCAATGTCCAATTTTCTGAGGAACCTCCAGACTGATTTCCAGAATGGTTGTACCAGTCTGCAATCCCACCAACAATGAAGGAATGTTCCTCTTTCTCCACATCCTTGCCAGCATCTGCTGTTGCCAGAGTTTTTTATCTTAGCCATTCTGACTGGTATGAGGTGGAATCTCAGGGTTGTTTTGATTCACATTTCCCTTATGACTTAAGATGTTGAACATTTCTTGAGGTGCTTCTCAGCCATTTGGCATTCCTAAGCTGTGAATTCTTTGTTTAGCTCTGACCCCATTTTTAATAGGATTATTTGTCTCCCTGCAATCTAACTTCTTGAGTTCCTTGTATATTTTGGATATAAGCCTTCTAACAGTTGTAGGATTTGTAAAGATCTTTTCCCAATCTGTTGGTTGCCGTTTTGTCCTAACAACAGTGTCCTTTGCCTTATAGAAGCTTTGCAGTTTTATGAGATCCCATTTGTCGATTTTTGATCTTAGAGCATAAGCCATTGGTGTTTTGTTCAGGGAATTTGCTCCAGTGCCCATGTGCTCGAGATTCCTCCTCACTTTTTCTTCTATTAGTTTGAGTGTTTCTGGTGTGATGTTGAGGTCCTTGATCCACTTGGACTTAAGCTTTGTACAGGGTGATAAGCATGGATCGATCTGCATTCTTCTACATGCTGACCTCCAGTTGAACCAGCACCATTTGGTCCAAATGCTGTCTTTTTTCCAGTGGATGGTTTTGGCTCCTTTGTCAAAAATCAAGTGACCATAGGTGTGTGGGTTCATTTCTGGGTCTTCAATTCTATTCCACAGTAGCTCTGCTCAGTCAGTCTTGCTGGTCTGTCCTGCAGACTTAGAGATAGACACTTTTATGATGGAAGCCAGCTCCATTTTTTCCTTCTTTCGATAGCCAAAGGAGAAGAGTGTTGGCAGGGGCAAGACTTGGTCTTGTAAGATATTTATTGTTGCTGCTTAATAATAAAACTTTTACCTGTCTAAATCTAAGTCACTTTACTGTGGTAGCTGACCTGCCTGTCTGAGTTCCTCCCAGACCAGAAACTAATTTCTAGAACCTTTTCCCTCTTGTGCAGATGCCTCTCGCTTGTCAGGATGAGGAGAGGTTTGAAGCAATAAAGTTCTAAGAACCAGAAGAGAATCAGGCTTACAGAAGGAAAATGTTTAGACAAGCAAATATGAATAAACTCACATAAATTCATATATAGATTCTTTCATATACATTCATACATTTCCATTCAAACCAATTGTGTCCAGTTATATACTTATAATTATGTGCATAAACACACACATCCATACTTACATGTGCATATGGAGCAAAAGGCCAAGTGCCTGTGCAGAAAGAACTCACCCATTCTGGATGAAAAATGACCTTCAATCTTTACTGCATAAAGAAAGAAAAGCTTCTACACTTTTATTGCTAAATGATTTAAACTCAAATCTGCAAGAAGCTTTGTTCTCTTTAGGAAGACCAAGCCTGCCTTGCTATTAAGAAAAGACCTGTTTTGTTCCATGGTAAGAAGCCTGCCTGCTCCTTCTGCTCTCTCTGCAGCTTCTTCTTTTTTTATTCTAGGGACTTCCAACACATTAGTAAATAGAGTATATAGGCTGTACCTTACAGAACTGATACTGATGTAAATTCCATTCAGAGGGTAGTTTCAATTATAATCTAACTTTTAATCTTAATTTTAAATTGAATTATTTAACAGTTGATATTATTAAAATATCAACTTGATACTCAATCAAATCATGTATAGGACCAGAAACTATTGTCTATTGAGAGTCTTTGCATGATATTAAACAATTCAGCCATTGTGTTCCATCATAGATTTACCTATGAGGTGGTGGCTGTACTTAGAAAAAATGGGGTAGGGAGGAAACAGCAGAAATAGATGGGCTATGTGGTACATGTATACCTACAAAAGGGTTGCTAATCTTGTGATTTTAAGAGATAGGCTCTAGACCTAGGTGGAAACCAAACAGTGCAGTTATGCTAAACCAACATGTCAATAAAGTCATGTTTAATGATGTTCTACTATATTTATAGGTCAATATTTTCATTAGCCATCATCAGAAAAGCCTCTTCTTGCAGTAGATGGAAATAAATACAGAGAACTATAGGTAGAAAAATTGCTGAGAGTAAGAAACTTTGGAATACTCAGTCCTATATATGATGTCCCTATGCAATCCCTTGGATCACAGGACAAGAAATCCTCTAGAACTGAATGATGTGAGTTATCTTGAGAGCCTTATTGTTTAGCCATGGTATGGAGCTTCAGCCTGGAGGAGTCCTGGTGCTCCCCAAGAGCATCCAGCCTCCCTGTGGAAACCTTTGGAGGCCCTAAAATTAATCATCTTGGAACCATCCCCAATGACCCGTTTTAGTTGGCTCCCCCTGACACCCCAGCTGATCTGCCTGGAGCCCCATTGTTTAGCTCTGGCCTGGCTCCCTGGGCTAGAGGAGCATTGTGAGAAACCAAGAGCATCCTGCATCTCCATAAAAAACTTCGTGTGCACCAAGACTAACCAACTTGGAACCTTGCCCCACCATCCAACCTAGTTGGAACCCTCCCACCCCTGCCACTCCAGGTGGATCTGACTGTGACACAACCTGCAGAGTAGAATCTACCCAGAACACAGTCTGAAGGGACAACACAGGGAGTAAAGTAAAGTACCCTGATCTTTATTGTCTGGACTATGGCTTCCATCTTGAGAAGTCCTGCTGCTGTCAGGATTATCCAGTCAACATCAGGGAAAAACAGACGCCTAAAAGACAGCCTAAAAACAAAATGAACAAAATCCAATACAATATGGTACCACCAGTGTAGAGAGATGCAACGTGCCGTGCCTCAAGGATGGCGCTGGTTTCCGCCTTCCACCCTTCCCAAAGGTGAGCACTCCTTGCAGTAAACAAGTCCTTATTTGGCTATGTCTGCCTGGCCCGCTAGCTTCCGCATAGTGACAGCCTATCTACATGACCCACGTGGCTTGCTAGGACTGGCCAGTGCTAGCTATTTAAGTGTGGTGCAGGGCGTTCCCCGGGAGAGAGAGAGTCAGAAGGGAGAGAGAGAGTAAGAGAGAGTCAGAAGAGAGAGAGTCAGAGGGAGAGAGAGTCAGGAGAGAGAGAGTCAGAGGAGAGAGAGTCAGAAGATATAGAGGTCAGAAGATTGTATCAAGGTTCCTGAGTAAAACTGCTTGAAGAAGATCTCCTGTGGTCATGTCTTCCTTGCTGGTTGAGGTTGGGCGCGGCACACCAGAATTCAGCAATAGTGCTACAATGCACCTTGGATTTCCTAATGAAACTGAAGCACCAGAAGAGAATCTGAAATCTAATGTTACGAAAATGTTAGAGGCCTTTAAAGAGGACATTAATATATTCCTTAATTAAATCCAAGAAAATACATTCAAAACACACTGAGGCAATAAACGAGGAAGCAAATAAATACAAAAATACAGAGAAATACATTCAAACAGGTGAAGGATATTAATAGAACTGTCAAAGACTGGGGCAATAGTGAAAATGGAAAACCCAGAAAAGGAACAGTAACAACAGACATAAGCATCACTAAGAGAATACAGGAGGTGTTAGAGAGAATCTATAATATAAAAGATATGACAGACATCTGGGTTGTTTTCAGCTTCTGGCTGCTATGAACATAGTGGAGTATGTGTCTTTATTGTACGTTGGAGCATCATTTGGGTATATGCCTAGGAGTAGTATTGCTGGGTTTTCAGGTAGTTCAATGTCCGATTTTCTGAGGAACTGCCAGACTGATTGCCAAAGAAGTTGTACAAGTTTGCAATCCCACCAGCAAGGAAGGAGTGTATCTCTTTTCCCACATCCTCACCAGCATCCTCTGTCACCTGAGTTTTTTATCTTAGCCATTCTGACTGGTGTGAGGTGGACTCTCAGGGTTGTTTTGATTTGCATTTTCCTGATGATAAAGGATGTTGAACATTTCTTTAGATACTTCTCAGACATTCATTATTCCTCAGTTGAGAATTCTCTGTTTACCTCTGTACCTCATTTTTAATAGAATTATTTGGTTCTCTGAAGTTACTCTACTTACTCTAACAGAAGAGAAAATTTAGAACAGTCTCAAATATATTGACACAGTAAAAATTTTCTTGAACAGAACACCAGTGGCTCAGACACTAAAGTCAAGAATTAGTGAATGGGGTATATACCCAAATGATGCTCTAATGTACAACAAAGAAACATGCTTCACTATGTTCATAACAGCCTTATTTATAATAGCCAGAAGCTGGAAAGAACCCAGATGCCCTTCAACAGAGGAATGGATACAGAAAATGTGGTACATCTACACAATGGAATATTACTCAGCTATCAAAAACAATGACTTCATGAACTTCATAGGCAAATGGATTGAACTAGAAAATATCATTCTGATTGAAGAAACCTAATCACAGAAAAACACACATGGTATGCACTCATTGTTAAGTGGATATTAGCCAAAATGCTCAAATTATCCAAGATGCAATCCACAGACCACATGAAGCTCAAGAAGAAAGATGACCAAAATGCGGATGCTTCACTCCTTCTTTAAAGGGGGAACAAAAATATCCATAGGAGAGGATAGGGAGGCAAAGTTTAGAGCAGAGATTGAAGGTACAGCCATTCTGAGTCTGCTCCACATGTGGCCCATATATATATATACAGCCACCAAAACTAGATAAGATTGATGAAGCTAAGAAGTGCATGCTGACAGAAACCAGAAATAGATCTCTCCTGAGAGACACAACCAGAGCATGTCAAATACAGAGGTAAATCTTAGCAGCAAACCAGAACCTCCTTTGGGGGAATTAAAGGAAGGATTGAAAGAGCTGAAGGGGCTTGCAACCCCATAAGAACAATGTCAACCAACCAGAGCTTCCAGGGACTAAACCACTACCCAAAGACTATATATGCATGGACTGACCCAGGGCTCCAACTGCATATGTAGCAAAGAATAGCCTTGTTGGGGCACCAATTGAAGGGGAGCCCTTAGTCCTGCCAAGGTTGAACCCCCAGTGCAGGAGAATGTCGGAGGGGGTGAGGAGGGGGAAGAACACCCTTATGGGGGAGTGGGAGGGGATAGGGTGCTATGGACAGAAAACAGGGAAAGGGAATGATTTGAAATGTAAATAAAGAAATATATCCAATAAAAAAAAAGAATTAATGAATGGGACCTCATGCAGCTTAAATGCTTCTGTATGGCACAGGATACTGTCAATAATACAATATTCTCCTATGATCTCCATGATCCCTTCATACCTTCAAAATGAGAAATTCCTGAAAGATTCTTACACATTACCAAATTCAAGTGCCTGCACGAGTTACTTCCTTGGTCTATCCTGGAACAGAGCTTCTCTGTGCCCTCAGTAATCCCTTCCCAGAAGATTTCATCTTATTGATGCTGCTAATTTCTTAGCTCCAGCTAACCAGCATCAATTGTCCTAGTGACATAAAATTTTACTTCAGTTGCTTCTGAGATCTTCTCAATCACAGCTAATTGTTCAGCTGCAGAAAACCAGAAACACAGAATATTAAATCATAATAGATAGAGTCTTTAGTCTTCCCTCTGATATTTCACTAGCCAGGCCTCCATCTCTTCTGAACTGATATTGATATTCTTATTTCCCAAGCTCCTACAGAACATCCTACAAAGGTACCAGCACTCACTGGTCTTCTAGCCTAAAGTTCCAAAGTATTTTCACCATTCTCTCCACCCCTGATATCAATTTGTCTAACTTAGGGTTTTTTATTGCTGAGATAAAATACCATGACAGAAAAGCAAGTTGATGATAAAAGAGTTTATTCTGCTTACACTTCCAGATCATAGCCGGTCATTGGACAAAATGAGGACAGGTATTGTTGGAGGGCTAGCACCTTGAGGCAAGTGATGATGCAAAGGCCATGAAGGGTGCTACCCTCCCATAGCTTGCTCAACCTTCTTTACTTATAGAAATTAGGACTACCAGCCCGGGAAAGGTATTAACCCCCATGGGTTGGGCCCTCTCCATTTACCACTAATTTAAAAAATATTTTACAGTTGGATATTGTGGTGGCATTTTCTCAACTGAGGCCCTTCCCTCTCATTTGATTCTAACCTGTGTCAAGTTGACAAACAAAACCAGCCCAGTACAGCTGGAGAGGAAAAGGAAAGATGATGCATATTCATTCTGTTCATGTTTAATGTTCTCAAAATGATAGTTGAACTTATATAAAATTAATATAACAACCCTACATGACTCAAGTCTGAGTTGTATGAGTGATGGCAAAGATATTGTTCTACAGTTCCATGAAATTTAAAAAGGCATATGCTTTAAGTTCAGATCATGATTAATATGAAACATTAATAAGGTGAGTGACTCATCTATTTTAAATCGAAAACTGTGACACTGTATAAGGAGAAGATATATTGCAATATTCATTTAGACACATTTCCTATAGCACTTTCTTGTAAGTTGACTGCTTTCTACATTTGACTCAATACATTTCATTGAGAATTAGTTTTATGTCACAGATTTCAAACATGAAGATTTGAGAAATGGACAAATATATTTTATGTTTTTTTAAATTTTTATGTGTCTTTGCTTATTTATTACTTTTATTTATTATCAGTTGCTTCCCTCACCTCATTTGGTTTGTGTAATCCAAACACTCTCATTCTGCCACTGCACTGTGTAAGCACTCTAATTTGCTCTGTAGCTTTCTAGATGAATATGATAGAATTTCCAGCGATGCACCTGTGTGTTTAAAGTGTAATGCAAAGGGATTCATCATAAAATAAAGGTGCCCTATCCTATTTTTCCAGGTTAACAAATTCTGACAAATTGAAACTACAGGGAAAGTTGAAATTTGTGGAGACATTTTACTCCTTTAAGAAATGTATAGTATTGTTATTTTCTAAATACAATAAATAACAACTAAATTTAAGATTTTATCATTACACCTTTACAAAATACAAATTGGTTTCTTATTTTTCCTCATTTTATTGAAAGTAGATGTTTTAAAAGAAACTATATTCTGTTTGTGGTTCTCCCTCCTCCAACTCCTGACCTCTATAAACCCAAATTCACATATTTTCTTGTTTTCTTAATCATAGAGGCTCACACATTGAAACATGCAGAAATCCCTCAAAATATTAAACTGGAAACAATAACATAAAAGCAAAAGAACTTACAGTAATAAACAAAAGAAAGATGTAGATCAAGCATTATGAGACAAAAACAACAACAAAAAGCTTCCAAAATGAAGAACAGTAATGGCCTACAATTAAGGAAGAATGGTTGAGGAAACTTCAACCCCAAATACTTTTGATCAGGATGATAGAAGTTGGATCACTTCCTCCCTCTCCCCTCTCACAACCTGGTGCCATGAAACTGGCTGCCCCACCATCAAGCCTAGTAAGACTTCAATACCCTGACAGTTACCCAACTTCATTCTTGTTTGGCCTTATAAGTTACACTGAGTACACAGATGAAACATCTTCCAACACTTCTGCCCTGACGAAAGGTACGTGGCCACAAAAACCTTACCCCAGACATCCTCACTAGCAACATCCTTGGGGCATAACTCTCCCTTCCCCCCAATAAACTAAACTGGTTCTTGGAAGCTGTTCTCAGGAATATGTTCTTTGCTCACATAAATCACTGTATGCCAAGATCCTGCCTACATTCACCTGGCTAAGTTTCTGACTGGGACAGATACTGGGTTCTGTATCCTGAGGGGGAAAAGTGGATATGGGGTGGTGCAAAAGTACTACTGAATTAATTTGTGTAGGCCATCTACTGCTGTGTATGGGGCAGGCCATTATGAGTGTTTTGTACTCTGTGAGACTCCATAACGCATTATTTTTCATTTAAGCATCGTTATCTATTGGGGTTACATTTTTGTACAGTGTATGAAGGTATGTCTCTGCCCTTCCTCAACCACCTGAGGCATTCTCTGATAGGATTTAAGAAAGATATGATGATCTGTAGGTGGGTAGGATAGGAAAGGCAGGACTTCCTGGCAGAGATAGAACTGTGGGAAGAATTTATATATAGTAGATTCCTCAACTAGACAAGATTTTGGGTGTAATAGGCCATGTGGTAAGTGGCAAATGTGGAAACATGTAGACAGGGTTAATGAAATTAAATGAGCTGGTTGAGAAAGGGCCTAAGCTTCAAAGCCTAAGATTTTATAAGGAATAAACATCAACAACATTCTGGGTTAGAGATGTGGGATTGTATGCCCTTCCAATCTCAGAGCTGGAACCCAATGAGGCCTAAATCTGTCCAAGCCCTATGCATGGTGCCACAATTTCCATCAGTATATATGTGCGTTGGGCCTGCTAGGTTTAGAGGTTTTGTTTCTTTATCTTTTATCCTTTCTGGCTTTCTATAATCTTTCTGCTTCTTCCAGATGATTTATTTTTCTTTTTAAAATTTTAATTATGTATTATTTACATGCCAAATGCTGCATCTGCCCTGTCCCCACTAACAGAGTTCCCTGCTACTCTCTCCTCTTCATTTCTTAGAGGGCACTTTCCCCCATCCCCCATCTCCTCACCCCGATGCATCAGGTCTCTGCAGGATTAGGCACAACCTTTCTCACTGAGGCCAAACAAGGCAGCCCTCTACTTGCGCTGGAGACATTGGCCCAACCCTTGTATGCTCTTTGGTTGGTGGCTTAGTTTTTGAAAGCTTCCAAATATTCAGGGTAGATGACATTGTAGGTTTCCCAATGGGGTTGACATCTCGTTGAAGTCTTTCAATTTTCCTCCTAACTCTTTCATAGGAATTCCCAACCTTCCTCCAGTGTTTGTCTGTGGGTTTCTGAATCTCTCTCAGCTGCTGAGTAGAGCCTCTCAGAAGGCTCTTCTCTGCAAGCATATCAACATTATATTAATAGTGTGAGGGATTGGTGCCCGCCAATCAGATGGGTCTCAAACTGAGTCAGCTACTGGTCGTCCGTTTCTTCAGTCTCTGCTCCGTCTTTCTTCATTCATTTCTTTTAGAGAGGACCAATTTTGCATTGAAAGCTTCGTAGGTGGGTTGGTGTCCCTGACCCTTCTCTGGGAGTCCTGTCTGGCTACTGGAGGTAGTCTCTTCAGGTTCTATATTTCCACTGTTGGGCATTTCACATAAAGTCATCTGCATTAACTCCTTGGAAACTCTCTCATCCCTGGTCACTGGGACATCCTAGAGAATCTTCCCACTCCTCCACTTCCCACCTGGCAGCTGTACATTCCCATCATTCTCCTGACATTCTGAAACTATCTTCTGTTTCTCCTCATGCCTAATCCTGCTTTCATCCACCTCACCCACCCCTCTCCCTCCAGGTCTCTCCTTCCCTCTGACTCCCATGACTGTTTTATATCCCCTAAATGGAATTAAGGCATCTTCATTTGGGCCTTTCTTCTTGTCCTTCTTTGGGTTTATGGGAGTTATTATGGGTATTCTGAACATTTTAGCTAATATCCACCTATCAGTGAGTAGATAACATGTGTGTTCTTTTGGATCTGGATTGTCTCACTCAGAATAATATTTTCTAGTTCCATCCATCTGCCTGTAAAATTCATGATGTCTTTGTTTTTAATAGCTGAATAGTATTCAATTGTAGTTGCTTCTAGTTTCTGGCTATTACAAGTAAAACTGCTATGAACATAGTGGAGGACATGTCCTTGTGGTATGGTAAAGCATCTTTTGGGCGTATGCCTTGGAGGAGGATAGGTGGGCCTCCAGGTAGAATTATTTCCAATTTCCTGATAAACCACCAATTTTCAATGATTTTCACAATGGTTTTACAATTTTGCAATTCCTCAGAGAGCACCTTTCACCCCATCCTTTCCAACAGGTGCTATTGTTTCTGTTTTTGATCTCATCCATCCTGATTGATATAAGGCAGAATTGTACCGTCATTTTGATTTTCATTTCTGGGATGTCTAAGGATTTTGGACATTTCTACATGCGTCTTGGGGATTCAAGATTTCTTTGTTGAGAATTCTCTGTCTAGATTGTGTTATTTGGTTTTTTTTTTTTTGGAGTATGCCTTATTGAGTTCTTTATAAATTTTAACTATCAGCCCTGCATTAACCCTGTTTTGGATGAAGGATTAGTGAAGATCTTTTCCCAATATATAGGCATCCCATTTGACAATATTCTTATTCATTGAAATACAATCTTCTTGGAATGGTTTTCTGAGAGTACAGAGAAGCTCTGTTCCAGAATAGGCAAAAGTTTTACCTTCTGCAGGACTTAGTAAAGTATAAGAATCACTCAGGTGGTCCTGGTTTTGAAGGTGTGAAGGAATCATGGAGAGCCACTGGAGCTTGACACTGTGAGAGGCCAGGAGGAGCCATTGGTGAAGGTGCAGCCTCAGTATCAACTGAAGACCCACAACTAGAGGGGTCACGGCACAGATGTTGAGGCTTGGCACCATGAAGAGAGCTAAAGAGAGGCTATTGGTAAAAGTGCATCCCAGTTGCAGCAAAAGACCTCATTTTTTTTAGGTGTCAGCACCACAGGATGTCTGCAAAGAATAGCATCAGCAATGGAGTAGAGTCAGCTAGAACAGAGAAGACGAAGAGCTGGAGAAGTGATCAAAGCCCTTTGGAGGAGCCCAGATCATGTGTTGGTCCCAGACATTGGACATTCAGTTACTTTACTGTTGGAGTTTAGTTTTGCTTGGTTTAGATTGTGACTGTAACCTGGCTCTTCCCTCATGAGGAAGGGATTTAATTTGATTTTGGTTTTTCAAGTGCCCACAGCTGGAAGACCATGAACTTTTAACGAGATTTTGGATTTTTCAGAGAGATTAGAAATTTTAATGTATTTGAATTTATAAAGAAGCTGACACTTAAAGTTATTTGTGTTTTTTAATGTGAGATCTTGAGGATGAATAAGAGAGGAAGGGTTATGGCTTAATAGTGATATTAATGATATTAATGATATTAATGTTGGTTGTCAAGTAAAGGTGTCAGTTTACTGCCTGGTTTGCATGTGCACGTGTTTGTGTGTGTGTGTGTGTGTGTGTGTGTGTATGTATATACTTGGTACAAGGTAGAAACATCAGAGAGGAAGAAGGGTCAGTTGAGAAAATGAATTCATGGTATTTAGCTGTGAAGTATTTTCTCAATTAGTGATCAATGGGTGAGGACCCAGCCCACAGTGGGTGATGCCATCCATTTCTAGGCCAGTGGTCCTGATCTCTGTAAGAAAGCAGGGTGAATAGCCTGTGGGAAGCAAGCCAGTTAGCAGCACCCTCCATGAACTCTACTTTAGTTCCTGCATCTACATTCCAGCCCTGTTTGAATTCCTGTCCTGACTTCCTCCCATGATGTACTATGATCTGCAAGTATAAACTGAATTTATACTTTCCCCAACTTGCCTTTTGGTCATGGTGTTTCATTACAGCAATAGAAACCCTAATATACATTTTTCATGAGTATTAGATAAAGCAAAGCAAGTTTGGAGAGGAAAAATACAAAATGTATGGTTCAAGGATAAAATAAGCACCAGGAAGTGGAATGAAGGTAAATCCTGTGTTCAAGGAAATAAACAGATTCAAAATTTTAAATAGAATTAAGGGAGTGGTGACCACAGGTCAAGATCTCACCAGGTAAAGCTTCAATGTTATGAAAAGGAATTAAAAAGAAGATTAGATCCAGGTTTGGTGGCACATGCCTTTAATCCCCAGCACTAAAATGGTAGAAGCATGCAGATCTCTGAGTTCAAAGGTCAGTCTACAGAGCAGGTTCCAGGACAGCCAAGCTAAGGGGCTGAAGAAAAACAACTAAAACAGAAAGCTGTTAAAAATGTCATAGAACAAGGTCGCTATGTTCCAGCCCAAGCAAGCAGTAGAACTTGCCAGCTTTGGTTACCTAATTCCAACTTTAAATAGGAAGAATAGGAAAAACAAAAGGGTTATGGAATCCACCTCCTACTATAAAAGTCACTGAGGCATGTGACATGTGGCAGAGGTTTCCCTACATGGAAGCCCAGAAGTGCCATTGTGTGAAGCTAAAGCTTAACTTCCTGTTAAGCAAGAGGTTAGAGATACCAAGACATTGGCATATCTGCTGAGGCAAGCGGCTAACAGGAAGTAGAACCATCCCGAAAAAAAGAAGCGTGTCACAATCAACGAAGCTGAAGAGTTAGAGCTGTGACGTGGAGATGCGGGCTTTGGAGTCGACCCATGTGATTTTAAGTCTTACAGTAGCTCAGGATTTCTTCACTACATTCCCTTTCCTCACTTACAGAAAGGTAATGTATATGCAGTGCCATTATATTCTGGAAATATGTGATCTGGAATTTTTTAAATAGGGGACTACAATTACAATTATGTACACATATGTATACGTGTGTATATATAGTATGTATGCATACACATACATATGCATATATGCATATAATACATATATACCTATAACACACAATATAATACATATACACACATATAATGCATAAAGACATGTAATACATATCTACCCATAATACATATATACACATAATACATATATACATATAATAGTACATATATACATATAATGTACATATATACATATATAGAGAGATAATAGAGTAGGCATATATATTATACAGTAGGATAGAATTTATGAGTGTATATATGAACATAAAGCCTACTATGCAAATTTTTGTTGTCTATCTGAACAACAGTATCAGGTCCATCACTAGTATAGTACTTGGGTAACATACCGAGGGGACTCATCTATTAGGAAACCTGCTTCTCCCACTTTGCTCGGTTTTCAAATTCCTGTAGCTTTTCAACTAGATTGGAAAAAACTTACGAGCACTTCCTCAGTCCCTACTGGAACTGGGACTAGAGTGGGCTTATGCAGGTAACTACAGATGTAGAATGGTTATGGGTAATATCCTTATGTTCCTAAATTACTAATTTTAGCTGTCCTTCTTGTCCCTGGATCTTACTATTGCTACACATTTCCTACAAGATGCCCTTTGGGTATATGAGTTTTATTGTAGATCACAGTTACTGTCTACAGATTGACTACTTGTAGCTCTCTGTTGTGGCCATGTTGATTGCAAAAGAAAGCTTCTTTGATGATATTTACCCCAGTACTGGTGCTTTGGCAATTATTTGAGTTCCCATTCATGGGTGGTCAAATGTTCTTTAAAAATGTACCATAAATGAGTGTTGGGAACCAGTACTTACTGCCTCAAAGGTATAGAGGTAAAAGTCATAAAACAAAGCTTCCTGAACTCAGTAATAGCAAGTCATGCCTACGCTATCTCTTTTCCTGTATCAGTTTATGAGTTTCATAGTTTCCTTGGTTCACCTTATTTGTATCTGTCTGTGTCCAAATTGCTTCCTTTGGAATGAAACTAATCATGTAAGTTTGGCACCTATGCAGCAACACTTTAATCTTCACTAATTAATTAAATGTATGAGAACTGTTACTGTATAAAGTCATATTTTAACGTTCTTGGGATTGAAACTTGAGCATATACACTTCAGCTAGTGAAATTCCATCTGCACAGAACAAAACATATCCTCTTTCTGACTCACAATTTTGGATCTCTTTTTGTGCCACTCTAATAAAAACTCAAACTATTAATATATTAAAAAGAAAAAATAGACAGACTGAAAATTATATATTTACTCTTCTATTACTACTTTCCCTTAGATATCTCATCTTTAATACATCTAAAAGATGTCACGTCAACCTCAGGCTAGTTTCCAACTCTGCATTTTCCTTCCAAATCACAGGAAATGCTACCACCTCCTTGTAACCAAGGCTGAGATTACTTTTCCCTCTAGCCATATCATAAGTCCTTACCTCAGGGAGGTGCTATGTGAGCATCTGTTGGTCCTCAAAAGTTAATTGAGCAAAACCTACAAGACTTATATAAACCTTTAAAATAAGGTTTCTTCAATAGAGTTATTCAACTAATTACTGATCTGATCCAAACATTGATATAATGACAACATTGATTTTTTTTCCTTTTGATTCAATATTCTTTCTTTTTACAAATTTCATGGCCATATTAAAATTCAAAGCCTAACTGAATTTTCTAGTTTTCTAGAAAGAAAAAAATGAACCATCAACTCAGCTATAACCCCTGGGATTTATAACACTGACCTTTCTGCCTGATATTCTGGTACAGTAGTAACACAAGTGTATGGGAGTAACCAACTCTTCTCTAATTGGATTTACAGGCCACACTATAAGGATCCTATGTCCACTACTGTCTCAATGGACAAGAGATTCTAATGCTATATAGGACATAGACCTGGGAGAAAACCAAATACTATAGTTCTACTGAGGAACATAGCAGTGAAATGACTTCTAATGACGTTCTGCTGTACCCATAGGTAAGTGCATCACTTAGGTGTTATCAGAGAAGCCTCTTAGAGTAGACCAACAACTAGACAAGGTGCAAAGAATGAGTGACTTTGAAATACTCAGTTCAAAATGTAATGTCTTCAACATATTCCTCCTCTGCAGTTCCAGAATGCTGCATAGAAGAGGAGACTGTATGAGATAGAAGGGATGGTTGACACCAAAGAATCTGTGTTCTCTTGACACAACAGGACTGACACATATAAATTCGTGGAGACTAACAACGTTACAGTAATTTCACATGTTCAAGGAAGATGAGATCCCAGAGCTCAGAGTGAGGAGTCGACATGAGCTCATATCACTAAGAAGCTATCTCCAGTTGATATCCACTTAATTTTCTATACTGGAATCTCACTGGGTATCTTCACTACACTTAAGGATAGGCCTTTACCCACCTTTGTCCCACATAGCATTTTTGGGGCATTTGTGTCTCATTGTTTTTGTTTTCATATGTTATGGTTTTTTATCTTGTTTTTATGGGTTTGGATGTATATACATATACATATATATATATATATTTCTCATGACTTTTCTTTGTTTTTGCCTTGTTTTGTTTTCATTTTGCTGTGTGTGGGTAGATATTTGTTTTCTAAAGAAAGACGAAAAGGTGTGGATTTTGGTGGATGGAAAGGTGGGCATCTTGTGGATTTGATTTATATTGTTTGTATTATGTTAACTGGGTTTCCAAATAATTACATGAGTATCTTTCATGTAAGATGCGGTGGGTCCCTACCCCAAGTTGGTTCTAATTGGTAAATAAAATTGCAAGAGGCCAATGGCTGGAAAGGGAGATAGAGGTGGGATTTCAGATTTCCTAGCCAAGGGAATGGAGTAAAGAAGAAGGTTTTAGTACAGCCATGCCACGGAAGAAGGATGAGGCTTGAGAGCTGCAGAAGAGAGAGGGTACAATCACGTAAGAGCTGGGGAAGAGCAGCTCCAGCCCCCCACCACTCTCACTGGGTCTAGGGTAGCAAAGCTGGAGTACAGATTTTAGTAAGTAATAACTTGGGGATATCGGAGGGTGGATTAGTCACGTGGAGGTTAGGAAGTGGCCCAGCTGTTGAGCTGTTTAAGACATATTAAAATAAAGGCTGTGTGTGTGTGTGTGTGTGTGTGTGTGTGTGTGTGTGTGTGTGTCTTTCATTATAGAATCCAGAGTACTGGGATAGGAAGTGAAGAACTCACTTTGCTACCACTAGAGCAGATTAATCAACTATAGCAACAGAGGAGAATCTGACAGAATTTAGTATAAGGGAAATCATAATCAGAATATATTTTATACAGATTTTATTTTCAGTAATAAATATGCATGCACAAACACATGAATATACATACATTAAATATAGATAGCTACAGATATATATAAAGTGTGTGTATATTAAAACATCAAAGAACACTTATATAAGCATGCAAGTTCCTGGCACTTGCTGTTTTTAGTTCAAATTCTTTGACTCAGATTGAAATTATTAATTAGAGAAACAAATGTTTCATCAAAGTTCAATTTGACATTTTATTTTACAGGATATAATCAAGCCTATTTCTTGAAAACTTTGGCACTGCATTTCAGATTCATAAAGCATTCAAAGTGTAACAAAAAGCATTCTAAAAGTAATTATAAGTTAATGCAGTTCCTCCCAGGTCAGGAAATTTAGACTAATTTTAGAACAATTAGTTGCTATCATAAAATGCACACAATATAATTAATAATTCATCTACTTTAAGCATTATGTTGTTTTCTACTAAGGCCTTTTGACCCTTTCTAGCGTAAAAACATAACAAAAATGCACACTTAAGTACGTGCTCCCTCAGACAGGCATGGCTCATGCTAAGTGTGCAGACAGCTCTAAAACTGTTCAGATGCTGTCTTGTCTCTGCTTTCGGCCTCCTCTACCTAAGGCTCTATCCTACTTGTGATGGGTTTTGCATATGTCAGATAGAGTGTTCCTGGGGAGCTATTATCTTAACTCTTCCCTCTGCCCAGCACAGTTTTCTCCACAATATCTATGTGTTTTGTAGCCCTAAAACATGATGCAATTGCCAAGGTCTTCAAGATGCTTTCCTTGTTTATGTTCTTCATAGTCTAAAATAACCACCACATGTTTTGTTTACCTTAGTCCAGTCTTTGCCCAGTCAATAATGTCATAATAGAATGAGTACTTACAGTAGAGTTTCTTCTTTATCCATAGATCCCAATATGCCACAAAGACTCTCAATGGACATGTGTCACATGCATATGGGAAAGATAAACTGATGAGGAAAGGAAGCCTTGGTTGATTCTACTATTTCACCAAGTTATCAAAAATTCATTGGAATGCTAGTTTAAATATTTTATTAAACCATTGAAAAACATCCTATCAGTATAGCCTTAAAAATGATTTAACTACTTTCATTCACTTTTACTATTTTTCTATTATTTGCATATTTTCCAAGAAAACAAATATGGCAATGCATCATAGTGTAAAATGTTACCTATAATACTGATAGACAGTATTTGATGTTTGGTTTTTATACCCTGTTCGGCTGATCATTTCCTGGATGAGATGAGGAACTTGACAATTCAAATAAGTCTTGACACTATAGTAATTTACAAACATTTTGCAAATGCTAATTTGGTCTTATCTGTATTACCTAATTACAAACAAAAGCATCATGATTTAATTTATTTCACTATTTGCCATGGCTTTAGAAATGAATCAAAATAGATTCAATTTTGGAGGCTAATATTTGAAAAAAACATTCTTACATTCTTTTGTGGTATATGTGTGTATAGACTACACAATAATATTGACATCGTGTTGGCTCAAAACTTTATGATATTTTAACAGACATGTTTTTAAGTAATAACATCACGTAGAAATATCAAAAATGAAGGAAGATAGATTATTTTCTCTTTGTTTGCAATTTTCTTTTGTGTTCTTATTAAATAAGACTCACAGGATATCAAAAAATATGATCACCATGGTGCTGAAATGCAAACATCAGTACATATACAATCCAAATTTTCTGTGCATAAATGAGAACATTGAAATTGAAGTTCTACCAGTGTTTAATGATAAAGAGATGAAACAATAGCCAAATACTTGTGATACTAGATCCATTCATTATAGATGGAAACCACAATGCTTTCA
Organism: Rattus rattus; assembly: GCF_011064425.1. Taxonomy (NCBI): domain Eukaryota; kingdom Metazoa; phylum Chordata; class Mammalia; order Rodentia; family Muridae; genus Rattus; species Rattus rattus. The sequence goes on along the minus strand of NC_046157.1, from coordinate 46,033,741 downwards.
AATGTCTATCTTTCTGTTGAAAAAAGATTCAGGTGTAACTTCTTTTCCTGTGCACTTTATATTTTCTATATATTAGGCAGTATGTGGTAGAGTTCTATTAAAAAAATTTCTGATTATTTTATGTAAGAAGTTGATCTTATTAGTATGTTTCTTATCCATCCCAAATAAGAAAAGTGTTTAGCTATCTAGCAGACTACAAATTAAGTTACTACTTTATATGTTGAAGCTAATCCAATTGATTATAAAGGTATGTCAAATTCAAAGGCAGTATTCTATTATTGTATTAATTAAATTAGCTACATTTAATACGTTTTATTTGAAATTATCAGCTGTGCCTATATTTAGAATAACACCTAATATTTTAGATTTAAATATCCTCTCCAATCTATTTATTTTACATTTTGTCTGTTTCTTGATATTATTGAACATAATAGTTTAAATTTCATTGATCAGGTATTGAGAATTATACTTCTATTATAATTCATAGTGATATTTTTCTATCTCCCTCTAAACTAAGAATAGGTTTCATATTTCTCTTTGTTGCATAGCTGAGTAGCTCACATTTTAATGCTCATGGCATCTTTATCAAATTAATATTTTTTCTAAAATGAATTTTAAAAAGAATATTGTTTTGTCAGCTACACTAGTACACTAGAATTTATGGGAGACTTATCTTCCCCACATTAAAGTACTATTTCAATCTGCACATTGGCTTTTCTTCAAAGAATCCTATACAACTGAAAAGTAAATTATTGAACAACTTGCACCCATTTTCCAATGAACAATATGAAATGAGATTAGAAGTTCCCAGCACAGTAATGATGGATAATTAAGAAGTAGGGGGAGCATATTGTCCTTTGTGATCTATCTCTACAATGAAAAAATATATATATTCCACGTGTACAAACACACCACACCATGAATGTGCATGATTAAGAAAAAAGAAAACATTGACAACATGAAATACTGTGTCAGAGTATAGGAAACTGTGGAGAGAATCAAGAACGATATGATTTTTTTTATTTGTTTGAGTTGTTAAAGTGCTACCTATATATTGATTTCTGAATAACCAAACTCATTTTCTTCTTTCCAATGAAATCTTGAATTTTCACTGAAAAATATTTGTCAAGCTACTCTCCTGTGTTTGTTTGTTTTATGAAGTATTCCATTATTTAATCATTGTCTAACCCTCATTTCTGTAAAACTTCAGTTTCTTTTCCAGTGCATAGATTTGAAATGCCATAAATAGTTTCAGAAAAAAATAGAAAGTAACCAGGAAGATAAATGAACAATATCATGTAATGCTATCTGCAAGAGGAAGTAGGGCCATCTCAAGAAAATGAATACTATGACTCAAAAAATATTTAATCAGTACCTGTTATTTAATGGCAGTTAGAAATGTATTACTAAAATTTATGAGTTTCTCATTATTCCTACTTTGGCATTTCTATTTGAATAAACAAAGACATCAAGGACTTTTTTTTATTACTTTTTTTTATTAACTTAAGTATTTCTTATTTACATTTCGAGTGTTATTCCCTTTCCCGGTTTCTGGGACAACATCCCCGTAACCCCTCCCCCTCCCCTTCTGTATGGGTGTTCCCCTCCCCATCCTCCCCCCATTGCCGCCCTCCCCCCAACAATCAGGTTCACTGGGGGTTCAGTCTTAGCAGGACCAAGGGCTTCCCCTTCCACTGGTGATCTTACTAGGATATTCATTGCTACCTGTGAAGTCAGAGTCCAGGGTCAGTCCATGTATAGTCTTTGGGTAGAGGCTTAGTCCCTGGAAGCTCTGGTTGCTTGGCATTGTTGTTCATATGGGGTCTCGAACCCCTTCAAGCTCTTCCAGTTCTTTCTCTGATTCCTTCAACAGGGGTCCTGTTCTCAGTTCAGTGGTTTGCTGCTGGCATTCGCCTCTGTGTTTGCTGTATTCTGGCTGTGTCTCTCAGGAGAGATCTACATCCGGCTCCTGTCGGCCTGCACTTCTTTGCTTCATCCATCTTGTCTAATTGGGTGGCTGTATATGTATGGGCCACATGTGGGGCAGGCTCTGAATGGGTGTTCCTTCTGTGTCTGTTTTAATCTTTGCCTCCCTATTCCCTGCCAAGGGTATTCTCATCAAGGACTTTTTATGTTCATTTTTTCACATTTTTTATTAAATTGCTTGCCAAATGCATGCTGCATGTAGAACAGTGTTTAAGACTTTCAAGATAAAATACATTTCATCAACTCTGCTGTCTCTATCATTTAGCAGTAAACTGTCAAGATTACCTTTTATTGAGGACTAATTTCAGCAAGTGAAATTGTCCACTCTTCTTTTTCTTTACTTTTCTTTTAAAAATTCGCTTCTCTTACAATATATCCCCACCTCAGTTTATCAGTTTCCCCTCCCTCTACTCTTATTAATCCCCCCACATCACCCCTCTCTCCCAGATCCATTTCTTTTCAATTCCCTTCAGAAAAATCAGAACTCCCACGGATATCAACTAAATACTACATAACAAGATACAAAAAGACTAAGCACAAACCCTCATATGGACAATAAACAAGGCAATCCAGAAGGAGAAAAAAGGGTCCCAAGAGCAGGCAAAAAAGTCAGAGACACCCCTACACTCCTAATGTTAGGAGTCCCATAAGAACACCAAGCTAACAACTATAACATATATGCAAAGGACCTAGCTTAGACCTATGCAGGCTCTGTGATGGCTGCTTCAGTCTCCGTGAACCCCCATGAGCACTGCTTAGCTAGTTGATTCTGTGGTATGTGTTCTCTTGGTGTCCTCCAGCCCTCTGGCTCCTACAAAATTGGAAAAGATTTTCACCAACAACACTGTGTAATTTAATAAATTTCCCTACACATAAATTGTAATTAATTTCATTTAAAATAGATGACAAATTTGCTTACTCTCATCCACTACTGGTCATCTTAGAATCACTGCCTTCAGAGAAGCTCAGTATTTTCTGACTCTCCTCACCTCGTTAGGAATTCACTCTTCCATAATTTAAACAGTTCTTCATTTAGGTTCTGTGTTTTCTATAGATATAGTAAGACAACTATACACAAGAAGAATAGCAAGGAGGCTATGAAAATAAAATAAAATAAAATAAAATAAAATAGCCAAATCTTCATAGCACACACACACACACACACACACACACACACACACACACACACACACACACTCAAGCCTGCACGTTGCTAACTGACTCATCAAAGGATGAATTGCCCACTAACCCTAGCTGAGTACTTAGAGAAGATGTGTATCAAAAGGACATGAAGGTGCTTCATGACCTAGCTCTCTGGTATCCCTCTGGCCAGTTTAATCTCCACACGTTCAGGTGTAGCTTTTATCATGCCACTCCTATACTGGTCGTTCTTGGTGAATTCTCACAGACATAAATCTGCACATAATTCAATATTTTAAGAACAGTATAGGCCTCCAAAACATTTTTCCTTCTTGATATGTCTACTGACAAATTTGTCCTTACAAAACTTGGAATAAATACTTCCTACGAATAATAATGCATTTGTATGATTGAGGTATTTTAATATTTGCAATACCCATTGTAATTGCAAGTGGCTCACCACATTACCAACTATCCCAGGGGCCCTAATGGATTGCTACCCTAAATGTACATTAAATGGTGGTGATTTCAGTCTTGTCTCTTTCCTGCAGATGGCATTAATGCCTGCGTAGTGCCTCATGGGAGAATAATTAGATATAATTCTTTAAGCAAGCATAAACTTGTTAGTAAAATCTAGACAAATGTGCATTTACAAGTAAAATAAATCTGTCTACCACTTATTTGATGTCACTTTCAGGGTACTGACAACAATGCCTTTATCCTAAAGACCACTTGCTCTTGGCATCGTGTCAATATGTAAAGCAGATGGCACCTTCCCTTAATAGCGTGTCTGGTAGATGTTGATAGCGTTCAGCTGACAAAAGTTTTACAATAAATTTTAGAAGGTCTGAATGAAAAGGACATGTGAACTTTAACAGCTGTAACAGTGTCATCTGCCGAATCCCTTAATCTTCATCTTTTTTACTTCTGGCATTTTTAAAATTCATTTCTATTTTTGCCAAGAGAAGTCTCAATTAACCAATCCATATATTATTGTTATTAATATAATTGTTGCCACTCTGGAGTTTTTCTTCTTTTCTATAGGTTGTTGAGTTTGCTAATTTGTTAAGTCAATATTTTTATAGTGAATATTTCAGCCGTCACTCACAGAATCAAAGAAATTCAGACTAGAGAGCGGCATCTTAAATTTCTTAGCCTAAGACTAAACAACAGCAGCAACATCCGTCCTTATACAAGAAAAAATTATGGGGAACTCAGTATTACATATAAATTTTCATGCCTTAAGTATTTCAGAAAGTAGTTTATTTCTTTAAAATGGTCTCCCGGGATGTTATCTTTTGACTTGTACTGTTCAGATTCAAATTAGCATGGTATTAGTCAAATGCAAACTGAAAAAATGTGTTAGTTGGAGAGGTATTATGGTATTGCACAACATGGCTTAGATGTGCAGATAGAGCAACCTGCATATGGATAGTGGCATAAAAAGAAACTGAAAGAAATGAAATATGTATTTGAAAAAGAAAAGTTTCTCACTGCATGGCAGTCAAATCCCACCTAAGAAGCAGGGCAAATACAAGAGCCCTAATAGCAGAATAATGTGCTTTCTACAAAAACTCCTGCGACTGAGACTGTATTTAGAACAAGAGGAGGAAGGTAATTATGATTTTTCTGGATACATTAAGATTCACTAACATGTTCTCAATTCTTCATTAGTGACATGTATTATACTTACATTTTATAACTGTAATTTTATTTTAAGCAGTAAGTAGTCTGAGTACGGAAACTAATGCAATGAGCAGTAATAAACTGCTAAAAACTCATTGTGTATCTGATCATATTTGGAATATTACCTTCGGCTTCAGAATAACATTAGGGAAAGAACATAGTAGGAATTAGATGTATTTAAAAATGCGAGATGAAGATAACTAGGAAGTCACAGGTAACACCCGCTGTGTTTGCTCATTCTTTTAATGATGTGCATTCCGTGCTAGATGGGGAGCTCATGAGCAGAGGCAGACCCCATCCATTTTAAAAGTGCATTTCAAGACTGAGAAATGGTAAGTAAAATCTTGCTGTACAAAGCATGAATATTTGAATTGAGATCCTCAGCGTCGCAGCCATCAGATCTTAGCCTCCTGATATGTGGTTTCTTCATCCCCCGGCTGCGACCAGGTGAGCATCAAAGACAGGAAGATTCAACAGGTTAAATAGCCAAACACGTCTAGCAGTAACAGTGAGTTCTAGGTTCAGTTATGGTTCCTCGGTTAAAAAAAAAAAAAAAGACAAAGTAGTACACACACAACTAAACTTCTCTTTATTCTGCACATACACACAGAGACACACACAAACACACATACATGCATATACCAGTGAATGCAACAGTACACAGAGATAACATATATATATATATATATATATATATATATATATATATATCCTTCACACAAATACATACAAGGACTATATCTCAAGTAATAAACACAATATCAGACACAGAGCAAGCAAGCATTTACTTTCTGATAGATTTTCCTGGTTAGACAATACTTCAGAATGCAAACTTTGTCAAATCAAGTTAAGTAATACTCTGTAGCAGATTAGAGTGATTTTTTTCAACCAAACCAAGGGTGTTAATCCAATTTAAATAAAAATGGTAATAGTAATTTCTTCCTCAATATAAAATACTTGGTAAAAAGTGTTTTATTCAAGGTCATAGAACATGCTTCTCTTCTGATTTTGGCCTGTAGGATAAAAGCTGGTTGAAGCCTGCATTTCTCAAAGGTAGACTAGAAGGTAAAATCTGAAAGCCTCCATCTTCTCTAGGAGTAGTATAAGACCTTTGATTTATTATTATTTTTACAGTATCCAACAGTTACTAAGGCAATGTTAAAAACTAAGTTATTCAGGGGAAAAAGTCATTTCAAACTGGGGATTAAGTGACTGCCTTATATTTTTAAAATAATAATTCTAAAGTATAGTTTTTGACCTGTTAATCTGAATATAAGTACAATTCAAAACTGTATATTAATCTAGTGATAAAGTTAAAAATTAAAATGTATTATTTTTATTAGATATTTTTATTTGTATTTCAAATGTTATTCCCTTTCCAAGTTTCCCCTCCATAAACCCCCTATCCTATCCCCTCCCCCTTCTTCTATCCCCCACCCATCCACCCACCCTTCATACCTCCCCATTCTGACGTTCCCTTACACTGGGGGATCCAGCCTTGGCAGGACCAAGGGCTTCTCCACCATTGGTGCCCAACAAGGCCATCCTCTGCTACATATGCAGCTGGAGCCATGGGTCAGTCCATGTGTACTCTTTGGATGGTGGTTTAGTCCCTGGGAGCTCTGGTTGGTTGGTATTGTTGTTCTTATGGGGTTGCAAAATTAAATTATACAGACAATACAAGTTCTAAACTATAGAACATTTTATTTCCAGAAAAACAAATTCATTAAATCCATATAAAGCATAAGAGATACTTGATATAGTTCTAATTTTTATTATATCTAAAATTTTAATTACATGAATACTTGTGTATCTGAATATGGAACTGCGTATGTGAGTATTGATACCTGTGAAAGCTAAATGAGGGTGTTAGAGTTCTTGATGCTAGAGGTATAGATGATGAAAAGTCCCTTAGATGTGTGATGGAAACCAAACTCAGGTCTTCGGTAATATTAGCAAGTGTTCTTAACCACTAACTGATCTCTCCTCCACCTTTATTTTTTAAATACATGTATTTGTTTCTTGACTGATGTGTGTGTGTGTGTGTGTGTGTGTGTGTGTGTGTGTGTGTGTGCAACACATGTGAATGTCCACTTTTATAGTTGTATCCCTCCTACTACCAAGCCAGGCCTGGGAATCAAACTCAAGTTATCATGTTTGGCAGGAAGTGTCTTTACCTTTCCAGCTATCCCACAGGCCTTTTGTATATTTAAAATAATATATAGTTTAAATTTTAACTTTAAAATATCTACTTTCTTTTAAAATCAGTAGAAAATAAAGACCAAAAAGAAAATCATCTCTGTTGGAAATTGATAACTTTCTTTGACTAGACAGTGTTCCATTATAGAAAAAATGATAAAGATAAAATGTGTGTTATATGATTTTATAAAAAGAATTTACAGAGAAGGTTTGATGTAAAGCTCAAATTTTTAAAAAATATTATTATTCTTAAGGGATTCAAATAGGTAATTTAATAATGTAAAGTTTGGTAGTTTAGTGCAATACAACAATGCCTTCAGGATTATTCAGTGAAGTATGCTGCATAGATTATAATCAATAAGCTATGCTTGCCATGAATTTAGATCCACAGAACGTCCAGCACAATTTGCAAAGAAATTTTACCTAGAATGATGTAGATTCATTCTGCTGTTTTGAAACCCAATGTACAACTTTACAGAAATGGCCTCAAGTACAGGCAGGTGGAACCTAAAAGGTAACTAAGGAAGATGAGCATTCAGCCTCAGAGATCTAGAAAACATAGTTTGCAAGTACCGTGAAATATATGTGATAGCTTAGAACCATTTTAATTAAACAGAAATAATAATAACACAAGGCAGGATGCAGACATTTTAAAATACTGGCTTTGCCTTCATGAACCATTATCGGATGCTATTTAAGTCAGTCTGACACTTTGGTATATAGTGTAAAGTGCTATACACATCATCCCAAGCTTATAGTGTGTGTGTGTGTGTGTGTGTGTGTGTGTGTGTGTGTGTGTGTGTGTGTGTGTGTCTAAGTCATTTTCTAGTCACAAGCCTGTAGGTTAGTAGTTTGTGTGTGACAGAGTATGGATGGAGTGTCTTCACTCCACGTGACTGAGGCTTATCTGGGCTGCCTCATAGTACGGTCTAAATTTAGTCACTTTACTAGGTCACACGGCTGACATCCGGTGCTGGCTACAATCAGAACTTCATTCATCAATACTGGAATATTAAATAAAACAAACACCATAACTCATTTGATTAATTACTGAGCCTGTGTGTTCATAAGTCAGGTGGCAAATAATATATCTTTCTTTCTGCACTTCTATTGCTTTCTATGTACGCTTTCCATATAGTGTCCTCATTGTGTGGCAGACTAATGATAGGTATACCTTTTCTTTAACAGTTAATCCAGAGCTAGCTTTGGATTAACTGCTGACCTGAGCCCAAACTGAGAAACATGTAATGATTTAAAACAGGAATTCCCAGAGTGCTCTTCCTCTGGATTCTATTGGTCATGCCTAAAGACTGCAGGAATAACAACAAATTTTAGCCACCGTTAATCAAGGAGGAAATAAGTATTATCCGTAACGACAAAAGTAAACAGATCATGAGGAATTTTTGAGATTTTTGAAATAGTTTAAGTTATTGATTCTGAAATGGACATTAAAACTGGCTTCTATAGGTTAAGATTGTGACACTATGGTCATAGAAAATAAACATCGGCACCTTAAATATTATATTGCAAATACTTTTCTTATACTTATATTTATAAGAATTAAAGAAGCATGCAATATTACTATGATGAGACACAGTTAATTATAAATCTTCAGATGAGAGCAGACTTCCTGCTGAAATGTTTCTTCTGTTAAAGTAGTGACTTTTGAACGGTGGATGGCCAAGGAGTTTAAATATTGCAAGTGAAACAGAAACTCACTGAAGTCTTCACTTGAATATTCTAAATTGGGGTGCTCATGGGAGAGAACCCTGTAGGTAAAGGGGCTTTCTGAGCTTTTCCCCTTAGGTTCACCAGTTTCTGGAAGTTACCACAACTGCCAGGTTAAAGGGATCGCACAGTTGCTGCGGAGCAATGGAGACTGTAGGGGTTGGGAGGGAAGGCATCTTGCAAGAGACCCTGGAGGAAGTCATTATTGAAAGAGCAGGCATGAAATCAATGGTTCCAGAAAAGCTTATCTCTCTTAGAATGTCTCCTCTTCTGTGGCATGATGCTCTCAGAGTGATTTTTTTGTTTGTTTTTTGAGGGGGAGGGAGAAAGAAGTCCCAAAATTTTATTATTTTTTTTACACTCCAGATTTTATTTCCCTCCCAGTCCATCCTCCAGCTCTTCCACATCCTATACCTCCTCCTCCTTGACTCTCCTGTCTCTGTGGATGTCCACACCCCACTCCACCCCTACCTGACCAGACCTCTAAACTCCCTAGGGCCTCCAGTCTCTTGAGGGTTAGGTGCATCTTCTCTGACAGAACCCAGACCTGGCAGTCCCCTGCTGTGTATGTGTTGGGAGCCTCCAATCAGCTGGTCTATGCTGCCTGGTTGGTGATCCAGTGTCTGAGAGATCTCGAGGAGCCGGGTTAAATTAAGACTGCTGGTCCTCCTACAGTGTCGCCCTCCTCCTCAACTTCCTCAGGCTTTTCCCTAACTCAACCACAGGGGTCTCCAGCTTTTGTTCATTGGTTGGGTACAAATATCTGCGTCTGACTCTTTCAGCTGCCCGTTGGGTCTTTCAGAGGGCAGCCATGATAGGTCCCCTTTTGTGAATGCCTCATAGCCTCAGTAATGGTGTCAGGCCTTAGGGCCTCCCCTTTGAGTTTGACCCAACTTTGGGCCTCTCATTAGTCCTCCTTTTCCTTAATCTTTTCTCTATTTCTATCCATCCTTGGATTTTTTTCAGACAGGAACAATTATGAGTATTGGAACAAGTAGAGTATTGACTGTTGGATAGCAACCCCATCCCATACTTGATGTCTTGTCTTTCTGCTGGAGATGGGCTTTACAAGTTCCCTCCTCCAACTGTAGGGCATTTTATCTACCGTCCCCACCCCACCCCCACTCCCCACCTTTAAGTCCTGAGAGTCTTTCACCTCCAACGTATCTGGTACATTCTGGAGGGACCTCCAACCTCCTAACTCCTGAGATTGCCTATTTCCATTCTTTCTGCTCAGGGCTTCAGTCCTTTTTTACCCATCCAACATCAGATCATGTTTCCCTCCCCCATCCCCTTTCTTTCCCAGGTTCCTCTTTCCCTCCCCGTTTGTGGTTGCTTTCTTCTCCTTCCCAAGCAGAACTGAAGCATCCTCACGTGGGCCCTTCAGCTTGTTGACCTTTTTGAATTCTATGGACTGTATCTCAGGTATTCTGTATATATCCATTAATATCCACTGAGTATCATGCATGTCCTTTTGGGTCTGAGTTACCTCACTCAGGATGATATTTTCTAGGTCCGTTTGCCTGCAAAACATGGGATGTACTTGTTCTTTTTTTTTTTTTTCAATATTTATTCAGTGCTTTTATTTAATTGATGTTTTTAATATTTTCATTGTGAAAACATATTATTTTATACAATGTCTTCGTGTGCGTGTATGGGGGGGCACTCTGTATTGCAAATACACCAATCTGTAACTGACTTGTCTTACAATTAACATATCTTCTTTTTTTTTTTATTATTAACTTGAGTATTTCTTATGTACATTTCAAGTGTTATTCCTTTCCGGTTTCCAGGCAAACATCCCTTCCCTCCCCCCCTTCCTTATGGGTGTTCCCCCCACCCCTCCCCCATTGCAGCCTCCCCCGACAGTCTAGTTCACTGGGGTTCAGTCTTAGCAGGACCCAGGGCTTCCAATTCCACTGGTGCTCTTACTAGGATATTCATTGCTACCTATGAGGTCAGAGTCTAGGGTCAGTCCATGTATAGTCTTTAGGTAGTGACTTAGTCCCTGGAAGCTCTGGTTGCTTGGCATTGTTGTACATATGGGGTCTCAAGCCCCTTCAAGCTCTTCCAGTTCTTTCTCTGATTCCTTCAACGGGGGTCCCGTTCTCAGTTCAGTGGTTTGCTGCTGGCATTCGCCTCTGTATTTGCTGTATTCTGGCTGTGTCTCTCAGGATCGATCTACATCCGGCTTCTGTTGGTCTGCACTTCTTTGCTTCATCCATCTTATCTAATTGGGTGGCTGTATATGTATGGGCCACATGTGGGCAGGCTCTGAATGGGTGTTCCTTCTGTCTCTGTTTTAATCTTTGCCTCTCTCTTCCTTTCCAAGGGTATTCTTGTTCCCCTTTTAAAGAAGGAGTGAAGCCTTCACATTTTGATCATCCGTCTAGAGTTTCATTTGTTCTAGGCATCTAGGGTAATTCAAGCATTTGGGCTAATAGCCACTTATCAGTGAGTGCATACCATGTATGTCTTTCTGTGATTGAGTTAGCTCACTCAGGATGATATTTTCCAGTTCCAAACCATTTGCCTTTTAATTTCATAAAGTCGTTGTTTTTTGATAGCTGAGTAATATTCCATTGTGTAGATGTACCACATTTTCTGTATCCATTCCTCTGTTGAAGGGCATCTGGGTTCTTTCCAGCTTCTGGCTATTATAAATAAGGCTGCGATGAACATAGTGGAGCACGTGTCTTTTTATATGTTGGGGCATCTTTTGGGTATATGCCCAAGAGAGGTATAGCTGGATCCTCAGGCAGTTCAATGTCCAATTTTCTGAGGAACCTCCAGACTGATTTCAGAATGGTTACCAGTCTGCAACCCCACCAACAATGGAGGAGTGTTCCTCTTTCTCCGCATCCTCGCCAGCATTTGCTGTCACCTGAGTTTTTGATCTTAGCCATTCTCACTGGTGTGAGGTGAAATCTCAGGGTTGTTTTGATTTGCATTTCCCTGATGACTAAAGATGTTGAACATTTCTTTAGGTGTTTCTCAGCCATTCGGCATTCCTCAGCTGTGAATTCTTTGTTTAGCTCTGAACCCCATTTTTTAATAGGGTTATTTGTCTCCCTGCGGTCTAACTTTTTGAGTTCTTTGTATATTTTGGATATAAGGCCTCTATCTGTTGTAGGATTGGTAAAGATCTTTTCCCAATCTGTTGGTTGCCGTTTTGTCCTAACCATAGTGTCCTTTGCCTTACAGAAGCTTTGTAGTTTTAGGAGATCCCATTTGTCGATTCTTGATCTTAGAGCATAAGCCATTGGTGTTTTGTTCAGGAAATTTTTCCAGTGCCCATGTGTTCCAGATGCTTCCCTAGTTTTTCTTCTATTAGTTTGAGTGTGTCTGGTTTGATGTGGAGGTCCTTGATCCACTTGGACTTAAGCTTTGTACAGGGTGATAAGCATGGATCGATCTGCATTCTTCTACATGTTGACCTCCAGTTGAACCAGCACCATTTGCTGAAAATGCTATCTTTTTTTTCCATTGGATGGTTTTGGCTCCATTGTCAAAAATCAAGTGACCATAGGTGTGTGGGTTCATTTCTGGGTCTTCAATTCTATTCCATTGGTCTATCTGTCTGTCTCTGTACCAATACCATGCAGTTTTTATCACAATTGCTCTGTAATACTGCTTGAGTTCAGGGATAGCGATTCCCCTGAAGTCCTTTTTTATTGTTGAGGATAGTTTTAGCTATCCTGGGTTTTTTTGTTATTCCAGATGAATTTGCAAATTGTTCTGTCTAACTCTTTGAAGAATTGGATTGGTATTTTGATGGGGATTGCATTGAATCTGTAGATCGCTTTTTTGGTAAAATGGCCATTTTACTATATTAATCCTGCCAATCCATGAGCATGGGAGATCTTTCCACCTTCTGAGGTCTTCTTCAATTTCTTTCTTCAGAGTCTTGAAGTTCTTGTTGTACAAATCTTTTACTTGCTTGGTTAAAGTCACACCGAGGTACTTTTATATTATTTGGGTCTATTATGAAGGGTGTCGTTTCCCTAATTTCTTTCTCGCTTGTTTCTCTTTTTGTAGAGGAAGGCTACTGATTTATTTGAGTTAATTTTATACCCAGCCACTTTGCTGAAGTTGTTTATCAGCTTTAGTAGTTCTCTGGTGGAACTTTTGGGATCACTTAAATATACTATCATATCATCTGCAAATAGTGATATTTTGACTTCTTCTTTTCGATCTGTATCCCCTTGACCTCCTTTTTTGTTGTCTGATTGCTCTGGCTAGAACTTCAAGAACTATATTGAATAAGTAGGAGAGAGTGGGCAGCCTTGTCTAGTCCCTGATTTTAGTGGGATTGCTTCAAGTTTCTCTCCATTTAGTTTAATGTTAGCCACTGGTTTGCTGTATATGGCTTTTACTATGTTTAGGTATGGGCCTTGGATTCCTATTCTTTCCAGAACTTTTATCATGAAGGGGTGTTGAATTTTGTCAAATGCTTTCTCAGCATCTAATGAAATGATCATGTGGTTTTGTTCTTTCAGTTTGTTTATATAATGGATCACTTTGATGGTTTTCCGTATATTAAACCATCCCTGCATGCCTGGGATGAAGCCTACTTGATCATGGAGGATGATTGTTTTGATGTGCTCTTGGATTCGGTTTGCCAGAATTTTGTTGAGTATTTTTGCATCGATGTTCATAAGGGAAATTGGTCTGAAGTTCTCTTTCTTTGTTGGGTCTTTGTGTGGTTTAGGTATAAGAGTAATTGTGGCTTCATAGAAGGAGTTCGGTAGTGCTCCATCTGTTTCAATTTTATTGGAATAGTTTGGATAATATTGGTATGAGGTCTTCTATGAAGGTCTGATAGAATTCTGCACTAAACCCGTCTGGACCTGGGCTCTTTTTGGTTGGGAGACCTTTAATGACTGCTTCTATTTCCTTAGGAGTTATGGGGTTGTTTAACTGGTTTATCTGTTCCTGATTTAACCGGTACCTGGTATCTGTCTAGGAAATTGTCCATTTCCTGGAGATTTTCAAGTTTTGTTGAATATAGGCTTTTATAGTAAGATCTGATGATTTTTTGAATTTCCTCTGAATCTGTAGTTATGTCTCCCTTTTCATTTCTGATTTTGTTAATTTGGACACACTCTCTGTGTCCTCTCGTTAGTCTGGCTAAGGGTTTATCTATCTTGTTGATTTTCTCAAAGAACCAACTTTTGGTTCTGTTGATTCTTTCTATGGTCCTTTTTGTTTCTACTTGGTTGATTTCAGCTTTGAGTTTGATTATTTCCTGCCTTCTACTCCTCCTGGGTGTATTTGCTTCTTTTTGTTCTAGAGCTTTTAGGTGTGCTGTCAAGCTGCTGACATATGCTCTTTCCTGTTTCTTTCTGCAGGCACTCAGCGCTATGAGTTTTCCTCTTAGCACAGCTTTCATCGTGTCCCATAAGTTTGGGTATGTTGTACCTTCATTTTCATTAAATTCTAAAAAGTTTTTAATTTCTTTCTTTATTTCTTCCTTGACCAGGTTATCATTGAGTAGAGCATTGTTCAATTTCCACGTATATATGGGCATTCTTCCCTTATTGTTATTGAAGACCAGCTTTAGGCCGTGGTGGTTCGATAGCACGCATGGGATTATTTCTATCTTTCTGTACCTGTTGAGGCCCGTTTTTTGACCAATTATATGGTCAATTTTGGAGAAAGTACCATGAGGAGCTGAGAAGAAGGTATATCCTTTTGCATTAGGGTAGAACGTTCTATAAATATCCGTTAAGTCCATTTGGCTCATGACTTCTCTTAGTCTGTCTACGTCTCTGTTTAATTTCTGTTTCCATGATCTGTCCATTGATGAGAGTGGGGTGTTGAAGTCTCCTACTATTATTGTGTGAGGTGCAATGTGTGTTTTGAGCTTTAGTAAGGTTTCTTTTACGTATGTAGGTGCCCTTGTATTTGGGGCATAGATATTTAGGATTGAGACTTCATCTTGGTGGATTTTTCCTTTGATAAATATAAAGTGTCCTTCCTTATCTTTTTTGATGACTTTTAGTTGAAAATTGACTTTATTTGATATTAGAATGGCTACTCCAGCTTGCTTCTTCCGACCATTTGCTTGGAAAGTTGTTTTCCAGCCTTTCACTCTGAGGTAGTGTCTGTCTTTGTCTCTGAGGTGTGTTTCCTGTAGGCAGCAGAATGCAGGGTCCTTGTTGCATATCCAGTTTGTTAATCAATGTCTTTTTATTGGGGAGTTGAGGCCATTGATGTTGAGAGATATTAAGGAATAGTGATTATTGCTTCCTGTTATATTCATATTTGGATGTGAGGTTATGTTTGTGTGCTTTTCTTCTCTTTGTTTTGTTGCCAAGATGATTAGTTTCTTGCCTCTCTTCTAGGGTATAGCTTGCCTCCTTATGTTGGGCTTTACCATTTATTATCCTTTGTAGTGCTGGATTTGTAGAAAGATATTGTGTAAATTTGGTTTTGTCATGGAATATCTTGGTTTCTCCATCTATGTTAATTGAGAGTTTTGCAGGATACAGTAGCCTGGGCTGGCATTTGTGTTCTCTTAGGGTCTGTATGACATCAGTCCAGGATCTTCTGGCCTTCATAGTTTCTGGCTTAAAAGTCTGTGTGATTCTGATAGGTCTGCCTTTATATGTTACTTGACCTTTTTTCCCTTACTGCTTTTAATATTCTTTCTTTATTTTGTGCATTTGGTGTTTTGACTATTATGTGACGGAGGTGTTTCTTTTCTGGTCCAATCTATTTGGAGTTCTGTAGGCTTCTTGTATGCCTATGGGCATCTCTTTTTTAGGTTAGGGAAGTTTTCTTCTATGATTTTTGTTGAAGATATTTACTTGGTCCTTTGAGCTGGGAGTCTTCACTCTCTTCTATACCTATTATCCTTAGGTTTGATCTTCTCATTGAGTCCTGGATTTCCTGTATGTTTTGGACCAGTAGCTTTTTCCGCTTTTACATTATCTTTGACAGTTGAGTCAATGATTTCTATGGAATCTTCTGCTCCTGAGATTCTCTCTTCCATCTCTTTGTATTCTGTTGGTGAGGCTTGTATCTACAGCTCCTTGTCTCTTCTTTTGGTTTTCTATATCCAGGGTTGTTTCCATGTGTTCTTTCTTGATTGCTTCTATTTCCATTTTTAATTCCTTCCACTGTTTGATTGTGTTTTCCTGTAATTCTTTCAGGGATTTTTGTGTCTCCTCTCTATGGGCTTCTACTTGTTTATTTATGTTTTCCTGGAATTCTTTCAGCGATTTTTGCGATTCCTCTCTGTAGGCTTCTACTTGTTCTCTAAGAGAGTTCTTCATGTCTTTCTTGAAGTCCTCCAGCATCATGGTCAAATATGATTTTGAATCTAGATCTTGCTTTTCTGGTGTGTTTGGATATTCCATGTTTGTTTTGATGGGAGAATTGGGCTCCGATGGTGCCAGGTAGTCTTGGTTTCTGTTGCTTGGGTTCCTGCGCTTGCCTCTCGCCATCAAATTATCTCTAGTGTTACTTTGTTCTGCTATTTCTGACAGTGGCTAAACTGTCCTATAGGCCTGTGTGTCAGGAGTGCTGTAGACCTGTTTTCCTCTCTTTCAGTCAGTTATGGGGACAGAGTGTTCTGCTTTCGGGCGTGTAGTTTTTCCTTTCTACAGGTCTTCAGCTGTTCCTGTGGACTTGTGCCTTGAGTTCACCAGGCAGGTCACTTGCAGCAGAAAAGTTGGTCTTACCTGTGGTCCTGAGGCTCAAGTTCGCTCGCGGGGTGCTGCCCATGGGCTCTCCGCGGCGGCAGCGACCAGGAAGATCTGCGCCCCCCCTTCCGGGAGCCTCCGTGTACCAGGGTTCCAGATGGATTCTGGTGCTTTCCTCTGGAATCAGTAATGTGTGCAGAGAGCAGTCTCTTCTGGTTTCGCAGCCCTGTCTGCCTCTCTGAAGGTTTAGCTCTCCCTCCCACGGGATTTGGGTGCAGAGAACTGTTTATCCGGTCTGTTTCCTTCAGGTTCCTGCGGTGTCTCAGGCAGGGCTCCTGCCGCTCCTGGGCCCTCCCCCACAGGAACCCAGAGGCCTTGTACAGTTTCCTCTTGGGCCAGGGATGTGGGCAGGGGTGGGCAGTGTTGGTGGTCTCTTCCGCTCTGCAGCCTCAGGAGTGCCCACCTGACCAGGCGGTAAGGTCTGTCTCCCACGGGTTCTCGTCCTTGTTCTTAATAGGTGAGTGGTATTCCCCTGTGTAAAAGGGTGTGCTGTTTTACAACTCTGTCAGTGACTTGGGAACACATAAGAGAGCTTGATAGCCAGCAATGCCAAATCCCCCTGCCATGCTTTCGTTTACTGCTCGAATTGGCTTCTCCCAGTGACCATCCTTTCTCCTTGTTTAAAATCAATATGGATCTTGTATCTTCAGGAACAATGTTATTTAAAACTCCTACTTATGTTTCCTTGTTAGCCAAATGACATACACCAAGATTAAATGTAATTTCTGTTAACTATATGTAAACAACACATCATGTGTTTATCAAACTCAAAGAGGACAAGTTTCCCAAATAAAGAAAAGGTGCCACAGTACAGGGGCACAAGGAACATTCTAAAATGAACTGGTTGTCAATATTTAAAAATTATACGATCAAGAAAACAGTGGTTATTAAAGTTCAAATGTAAAAACCTGAACTCTATCTATAAAGATTATACAGATATATCTCAAATTACTAAAATCACTCAAGCAGTATTTGCACTTTTTGTGTAATGTTTCGAAAAAGGAGATCTATGGCTTTTAACAAGTTTAATGATATCAAACATCCCCTGTGTCTTGCCATGCTGACAACTTTTTAAAAAAAATTTACTCCTTTTTTTCTAAAATGTCAAAGTAATCTCAGAAGCTAATATAATAGAAATGCTTAACTCGTTGACAATATTTTATTTGTTTACTCATTTATTCATTCATTTACTTATGTATTTTATATGTGTGAACAGAGGGTCTATGCATGAAGGCAAAATATGCAAAGCATGTGGAAGTCAGAAGAGGGCGCTATATCCCTGGCCGTATGTGGAAGTACCTGTGGAAGTCAGAAGAGGGCGCCATATCTCTGGCTGTGTGTGGAAGTACCTGTGGAAGTCAGAAGAGGGCGCTATATCCCTGGCTGTATGTGGAAGTACCTGTGGAAGTCAGAAGAGGGCGCTATATCCCTGGCTGTATGTGGAAGCACCCATAGAGACGGAAGAGGGGTCGTATTCCTGCCGTATGTGGGAGTATCCATAGAGGAAGGAGAGGGGTCATATCCCTGCTGAATGCGTACCCATAGAGGCCAGAAGAGAGATCACATCCCTGACTGGAGTTAGAAGCTCTTGGGAACTACCTGATGTGCATGCTGAGAACCGATTTTACTATTTACTCAGGAAGAGCAATAAGCATTCTGAACAGCTGAGCTCTTAGCCCTAAAGCCGGCACTGTTCTTGTAAGATGTTCCATTATAGGAAGTATGGTTTTATTTGTTTTATATTACTTTTGTGGTAACTAAATCAGCACTCCTTAGAACTATTAAGATAGAGAAGGAAAAGAGATGTTTGCAAACTCATTTTAGTAAGTAATCCTCAATGGATAAGATATTAATTTTATAATGGGTGAACAAACTTTTTGAGCAGTATAATTATATTTTATAGGTGAATTATTTTGATCTTAAATTTCAGAACATATAGTATTTCTGAATAAATGTCTATATTTTACCTCATGCCTAAGACCTGCAGCTGCTTTTTATAAGGCTGAACAAGTAGATAGGGAATAACCTGCCTGCCTGTGGGTACATATTCGATGCACCTTTCCTGTGCAACTAACCAGACAGTTAATGCCCGTGTAGTTTATTTTAACACACACAAAGGTATTATTAAGGAAAGGAAAGTAAAATGTAATATCCACTGACTCTGAAATGCCAGCACCACAGGTTTAGTCTGAGACCTTCAAATCAAATGATAAATGTGTACCTTTGTCAAATTGTTATGGATTATGGTCAAGTACTCTCTGGTCATTTCTTTAAAAGTCAGGTTTCCTTTTAGAATGAGAGGTTAAAGAATCATCTTCCTGTTTGAGTGATTTTATGAAAAGACTAGAAAGGTCAAAACCAACTGCCTTTTCTCTGTCCCTAAAAGAAGGAGCTATAAATTATCAAAGCTGGTCTCATCTACCCTTCATAGGGAATGGCAATCCATGTAACTAGGATATAGAAGATTATTCTGTAATTGATAAATATCAACAGGGAATGTAAACTTATGGCTCAGCCATAGTGATTCAGGCAATAAAAATGAATAACTCTGTAACAATCATGATTTCACTAAAGTCATGTGTTATATATGTATGTCAGAGAACCTTAGATAAGTCAAGGTAAAGGATATATCTAATATACATAAATTATATATAAAATAATGTTGCCTTTCAATTAATGAAATAGTCAAATGTTTTGCTAATAGAGCATTGATCTTTAAATAACATTTGAAGTCACAAGTAAAAGAAACAGACAGAAAAGAAAAAGAAAAAAGAAAACGAGGTTTTAAAAGATTGTACTTAACATGAACAAAATTTTGGAAATAGTAGCATAAAATCGAGAACTATTTCTCTCCCCTTTCTATTTTTCTACATCAAAGCATCCTCAGCTATAGCATTTTTTGTCCTTTATTGAAGATGAATACTGACACTGTGCAATCACTGCTGAGATTGGGACTGATGACTGAAATGAAAAATCCCTGTTTGGAGGCTGAAAGAAGAATGTTCTTGGAGGTCTGAAATAAATTATTTGCTGGGGCTGTGTGTACACGGGCACAATAGTCTTTTCAGCAATAGACAGAAAAGCCTGCCAGGTTCATAAATCTGAGGAAAGAAAAGGGGAGCAAACACCTCAGGAAAGCCAGCTCCCACCAAATAAAAGAATGAATAATCCCTCTCCATTTGGAAAAGGAAAGCAATGTGAATGCCATGTAGACCTGCCACTAGCTTAGAGGCCATTTTACATGGTCATGTATACTATTGTGTTTGAAACATTTGCTAAAATTAAAATTACAAGATGACTATCGACATCCAACATCAATAACGGCATCCAAAACATGAAAGTTCCGTGTATGACTGAAATACCTACATAATAAAGGATGTGTTGCTGCCTTCGAGCCTAAGACATCCAAGGATTTTATTGTACTTGACTAAGTTTCTATGGCAGAGTACACATACCATGAAAAACATAAGCGCTCAGGAAGAAGGCATAGTGAAGACTCATAATAATGTTTGTGTTTGGGGAAGATAAAGTACACTCTAGTGTAGATGAGTTATGAAGCAGGGGTTATGAGTTATGAAGTAGAGTTCTGTATCTTAACACATCTGAATGTTATTCTTTTCTTGTTTGTTACGGGTTTGTTAAGTTGTAAACCTTTTCTTGCCTTACTTTTGTTTGGATAAATCTAGTAAACGCTTCCATTCTTCTTAGATTATCTAATTTTATCTTACAGGTGTTCAAAGTATTCACTTAACATATTCTGGATTTCTCTGATGTCTGAGTGTTTTACCATTCTTCTTGATTCTGTTAACTTGTGTAATTGCTTTCTTTTGGTTAATTGTATCAAGACATTGTTGATCTTCTCAAAGAACAAGCTTAACTTCCATGCGACATGTATTTCTCTCATTGCTTGTTTCATTTATTTCTGTTTATATTTTTCATAGATATGCCATTTTTATCATTTTTAATTTTTATCTTGTGTGTGTGTGTGTTATATGTTTTAAATTGCACTATTTCCTCCTCATTTTTCTTTCCCCTAGATCCTCTTTGTTCTCTGAGTTCATCACAATTTTTGGATTGAAGCTTGGCTTGGTCTTGTTTTTGAAAATTCCTGATTTGTGTTGTCATACAAACTATGTTATTCTAATATTTTAACATAAGAGTTCAGAGATACAAATTTCCCTATAGGACTACTTTTGTCTCCTCTATGTCTCCCACGTGTTTGTCACATTTTCATGAAAGTAAGATGGATGAAGGAAGGATAAAGTACTACACAAATATAGAGATGTCATTGTAGTACTTGGAAGCAGAACATATTTTATGTCTATGGGTAAGCACAAATGAAAACTGTGATGCTATATTCTATTTTTCTTTTTTACTCCTTGCTTTCTGTCTTCCCTTTTCTTCTGTCAATCACTTTGAATGATATTAATTTTCTGGGAAATCATTTATGTCCAAAAGAATTGCTGAACATTATGGTTGTCAGGGCAGCTTTCATATGTCAAAGGTGCTTTTTTATTCTCTCACATGTATCATTTAGTTAGTGGTACACTGTAAGAATGGTTCAAACATGAGTGTACATAAAAAAACCCCACTAATTTAGTGGTTAAAATAATATATTTATCTGGAGGTTCCCCAGAAAATTGGAAATACTTTTACCTGAAGATCTAGCTATACCACTTGGGCACATACCCAAAAGATGCCCCACCATGTCACAGGGGCACATGTTCCACTATGTTCATAGTGACCTTATTTGTGATAGCCAGAAGCTGGAAACAACCCAGACGTCCCACAAAGGAATACAGAAAATATGGCTCATTTACACAATGAAATACTACTCAGCTATTAAGAATGGGGACATCCTGAGTTTTGCAGGCAAATGGATAGAACTAGAAAATACCATCTGAGTGAGGTAACTAAGACCCAAAAGGAGATGCATGGAATGTTCATACTAATAACTGGTTATTAGCCAAAAAGTACAGAATACACAGGATACAATCAACAGAACTCAAGAAGGTTAAGAAGCTGAAGGGCCCAAGTGAGGTTGCCTCAATCCCACTTGGGAGTGAGAAAAAAAACAATCACAGGAGGTGGGGAGAGTGATCTGGCTGGGAGAGGAGACAGGGAGGAAGAAGATGATCAGATATTAGGGGGTGGTGGTAGAAATAGTAGTGAAGCCCTGAGGGCCAGCAGAAATATTGAAAACAGAATACTCAGGAGGTAGGAGGAAGGGGGACCCTCTAGAATATATCAGAAACCTTAGAGGTGAGAAACTTTCAGGATTCAAAGGGAGGGGACTTTAGATAAAATGCACAACAGTGGAGAGAGGGAAATTTTAGAGTTCATCTCCAGTAGAAAGACAGCATCAAGTGGGTTTGTCATTCCACAGTCAAAAACTCTGACCCAGAATTTTTCCAGCCTAAAAGAACTGCAGGGATGAAAATGGAGAAAAGACTGAGGGAAAGGAGGTCCAGTGATTGGCCCAAATTGGGATCTAACTCCGGGGGAAGCTCTAAGATCTAACACTCTTACTAATGCTATGCTACAGACAGGAGACTACATAGCTGCCTTCATGGAGGCCGGACAAGCAGTTGAAAGAGTCAAATGCAGATAGTTATTCCCAACCAGTGGACAGAAGCCCGGGGACCCCTGTAATTTAGTTAGGGAAAAGCTGGAAGGAAGAAGCTGAGGAGGAAGGCGACCCCATAGGAAGGCTAACAATCTCAACTAACCTGGACCCGGAAGGCTTTCAGACACTGAGCCACCCACCAGGAAGCATACCCCAGCTGATATCAGGTACCCTACACATACACAGCAGAGAACGGCCTGGTCTGGCCTCAGTGAGAGAAGAGGCACCTAACTCTTGTGAGACTTGAGGCCCCAGGGAGTTGGGAGGTCTTGTAGAGTGGAGGTGGATGTTGGGGACATCCCCTTGGAGACGGATGAGGAGGAATGGGATGAGAAACAGTCAGAGGGCAGACCTGCAGAAGGAAAATGACTGAAGTGTAAAATAATATATGTAAAAATATTTCTAAGCACTATTTTACTTAATTTTATTAACTAGTATATTCTTAACCAGTGTGCTATTTAGACCAGTAACAATTCTATTATTAGTGATTTAGTTCCATAATGTATGATAATACATATTCCAATGGTTAATATTAAATGTATTTATATCAATATTAAATATTAAATATATTTGTATAAGTTGATTTCATGCTCAATTTTAAATTTTGGGTAACTAAGACATAAAAATTTAAGTATTTAACTTAGCACAAAGTTATTAGTCTAATATGTGTAAGTTGAGCCCACACTCTGATAATCACTTCAGCTGCTAAAAATTGCTTAGGATAAATTATAACTAAAAGTTTTTTCTACACTTCAATATTTTAAATTAATTTCCATGTACTATATGCACCACTATAGGGTAAAATTAGGATCTACCCTATTAAAGTTAAATGAACATTTCCAGAGTATACTTTAAGTTATGCATATATATCCATTCCTCCTGATAATCATATATTGATTAACCTTAACTCATCTAGAGTTGTCTATGAATGTCCAAGTAAAGACAAGGACCAGACTACAATATCCAGTAAGGAATCAGTGGTCATAGTGGAAAATGTCGGGGAGGGGGTACAGGAGGTCATTGGAACACCCATGGAGAAGGTGTAGGCAAAAAGTACATTACAATAAAGAATGAATAATCCTGACTCAACGTTATAGAACAATAACTGGCTTACTTACACATTCCCTGTATTCTCCATCTAGAGTTGTCTGTTCTGTCTCTCCATCATTCTCCGCCTGTCTGTCTGTCCATCTGTCTGTCATCCCCTCTCTTTCTGTCTTTGTCTCTCATCTCTCATCTTGAGGATTTCTTACACTTAGTTATATCACAACAGATGACAACCATCTCTGTGAATCTAGACATCTCTGTATCTATCAAAATATTTATGTGAATGACTTGAACTTAGAGAAGAAAAAATGACCATACTTAGTAATGCTTGTGGTAAGTCATTAGCTGCTACTCCATGTAACTAATATACAAAACCTTTTCAGCTTCAATGTCAACACTTTGTCCCTGCTAATACACTTATAAGCAATTAGTACCTATGCAACTTGTTCTGACAGTAGTCTGATATCAATTCCACAAATTAAAACTAAGATTCTTAATATAATAATAGTATTATCTATGTACTAGTTACATTTATTCAAGGACCTCGAAGTAGTCATGTAGATTCCTCAGGGCACTTCTATACTTGCCAATGATGACACTTTACCTCAGCCTTAATTTTTAAGGCCTTTCTCCACCAGAGTCTATCCATTTGACATCCTACCTGCATGGAATGTGGAAGATCCACTGTCTTACAACCTTTATATGGACTTCAGAGCTCATATGTCTCCCAATGCTTTCCACTCATCTTTGGCACAGAAGTAAAATAAAAGCTAACCACTAAGTTAGATTATCTGTCTGTTTAGCCACCTAACAATGAGGTTTCAGTAAAGTCTTATCTTCTCAAATGAAGCTAATATCTAAGACTATGTTTAGTGTTACTCATACCAGGTATCTATGAGTCATTAATTGCTGTAGGTTTGCAAAATAAACAAAACAAACAAATGAAAAAGAATGAGATGGAAAAGTCTTTAAGTGGGAGATTTAATTAATTACAATAGACTATATCTAATATAAATACCTCCCTCAGAGAGGCTGTGTGTGTGTGTGTGTGTGTGTGTGTGTGTGTGTGTGTGTGTGTGTGTGTATTGCTAAAGCAAAGTAAAAGTAACAAGGAAGGAAACACCCTTATAGAAGAAGGGGGAGGGAATGGAATAGGAGGCATATGTCTGGGAAACCCAGAAAGGGAATAACACTTGAAATGCAAATGTAAAAAATCCAATAAAAGTAACAACTAATACAGATAAAGAGTGCAAACTGCCTACCAGGTCAGAATGGAGGGGCGCTATTATGCCTTTTGTATGCATGGGTTACTTATGTGAATCTTTAAAGCACCATTTTACAAAACAACCATCATTGATTGTTCGTTTTCTAACCATGGCACTCACTGTGATTTTTGTAACTAATGGAAGACAGAAGTAGATGATATCCTTTATTCTGCAGTACTCCTCCTTCATCACCTATAAATGTCTGACCATGTGACTATTTCTTCTTTCTCAAAAGATGCTGACATAATAGCTCCACAGCGGTAAAATATTTTTTTAAATCGAATATTTTTTATATTTACATTTCAAATGTTATTCCCTTTCCTGGTTTCCCATCCATAAACTCTGTACCCCATTCCCCATCCCCACTCTTCTATAAGCATGGTCCCTCACCCATCTACCCACCCATTCCCGCATCCTGACCCTGTCATTCCCCTACACCAGCCTTGGCAGTCACTGGTGCCCACAAGGCCATCCTCTACTACATATGCAACTGAAGCCATGAGTCTGTCCAGGTGTACTCTTTGGATGGTGGTTTGATCCCTGGGAGCTCTGGTTGGTTGGCGTTGTTCTTTTGGGGTTGCAAAGTTCTTCAGCTCATTCAGTCCTTTTTAATAACTACTCCAATGTAGACCCCTTCTTAGTTCAGTGGTTGGCTGCAAACATTTACCTCTGCATTTGTCATGCTCTCAAGAGAAAGCTATATTAGAATCCTGTCAGCATGCACTTCTTAGCTCCATCAATATTGTCTAGGTTTGGTGGCTGTATACATTTGGCCTGGATCCCTAGGTGGGGCAGGCTCTGAATGGTCATTCCTTCAGTCTCTGCTCCAAACTTTGTCTCCATATTTTCTCCTATGAAGATTTTTGCTCTGCCTTCTAATAAGGACTGAAGCATGTGAAGTTTGGTCTTTTTTCTTGTTGAACATCATGTGGTCTATGAATTGTATCTTGGGCAATCCAAGTATTTGGGCTGATATCCACTTCTCAGGGAGTACGTATACATGGTGTGTGTGTGTGTGTGTGTGTGTGTGTGTGTGTGTGTGTGTGTGTGTGTGTGTCTGTCTGTCTGTCTGTCTGTCTGTCTGTCTGTGTGTGTCTGTGTGTGTGTGTCTGTGTGTTTGAGAGAGAGAGAGAGAGAGAGAGAGAGAGAGACCACTCAGACTGATATTTTCTAGTTCCATCCATTTGCCTTTGAATTTAATGAAGTCATTGTTTTTAATAGTATAGTATTACTCCATTGTGTAGATGTACCACATTTTCTATATCCATTCTTCTGTTCAAGGACATCTGGATTATTTCCAGCTTCTGGCTATTATAAATAAGACTGCTATGAACATTGTGGAATATGTGTCCTTGTTATGTGTTAGAGCATCTTTTGGATATATGTCCAGGAGAATACCTGGGTCCTCAGGTAGTATGATGTACAATTTTCTGAGGAACCTCCAGACTGATTTCCAGAGCAGTTGTACCAGCTTGCAATACCACCAACAGTGGGGGAGTCTTCCTCTTTCTCTACATCTTCACTAACATCTGTTATCACCTGAATTTTTTATCTTAGCCATTCTGACTGCTGTGAGGGGGAATCTCAGAGTTGTTTTGATTTGCATTTCCCTGATGACTAAGGATATTGAACATTTTCTTAGATATTTCTCAGCTGAGAATCCATTTGTTTAGCTCTGTACCTTATTTTAATAGGGTTATTAGATTCTCTGAAATCACTTATTGAATTTTCACTTTTTTTTTCTGGAGAACTTTTTGAGTTTTTTGTATATATTGGATGTAAGCCATCTATCAGATGTTGGATTGGTAAATATCTTTTCCCAATCTGTTGGTTGCTATTTTGTCCTAATAACAGTGTCCTTTGCCATATAGAAGCTTTGCAACTTTATGAGGTCCTGTTTGTCGATTCTTAATCTTAGAGCATATGCCATTAGTGTTCTCTTCAGGAAATTTTCCCCAGTGCCCATGTGTTTAAGAAGCTTCCTCACTTTTTTTGTTCTATTAGTGTGAGGATATCTGGTTTCATGTGGAAGTCCTAAGTCCACTTGGACTTGAGCTTTCTGAAGGGCAATAAGAATAGATTGATTTGCATTCTTCTACATGCTGACCAACAGTTGAATCAGTACCATTTGTTGAAAATGCTATTTTTCCTCCACTGGTTGGTTTTAGCTCTTTTCTCAAAGATCAAGTGACCATAGCTGTGTGGGTTCATTTCTGGGTCTTCAATTCTATTCCATTGATCTACCTGCCTGTCTCTGTGTGCCAATACCATTTAATTTTTATCACTATTGCTCTGTAATCCTGCTTGAGGTCAGGATTGGTGATTCCTCCAGAAGTTCTTTTATTGTTGAGTATAGTTTTCGCTATCCTGGGTTTTTTGTTATTCCAAATGAATTTGCAAATTGTTCTTTCTAATTCTTGAAGAATTGAGTTGGAATTTTGATGGGGATTGCATTGAATCTGTAGATTGCTTTTGGCAAAATGGTCATCTTTGCTATATTAATCCTGCCAATCCATGAGCATGGGAGATCTTTCAATCTTCTGAAAACTTCAGTTTCTTTCTTCAGAGACTGGAATTTCTTGTCATACAGATCTTTCACTTACTTTGTTAGTGTCTCACTGAGGTATTTTATATTATTTGTGAATATTGTGAAAGTAATTTCACTAATTTCTTTTTGAGCCTATTTATCCTTTGAGTAGAGGAAGTCTACTGATTTGTCTGAGTTGATTTTATATCCAGTAACTTTGCTTAAGTTGCTTATTAGGCACAGTTTAACCAGAAATTTGACAAGAGTCACATACAATAATTAAAAAAAGAAACAGCAATATATGTTAGCCTTAAGAGGAGAGACGTAATCTTTATACTATGCAGTCTTTGCTCACATTAATCAGAAAAGAATAACCCAAATGGCTCTTTTCTCTCTAATATTTTGAGTTTATATTGCAAAATTAGAGGGACTCTTCTCTGTCAATTCTCTGAGCTACCATTAACTGCTATATCTCACATGCCTTGTAAATTCTGTATTAAATTTTCAAACATATTTTTTAAATCGATGAAGAACCTTTAAACAATATTTGCTTTGCTTCATATACTTGTCAAGAGTGACTCCAGCTAGCAGGCCAATTGCTGAAAGAATTCAAGCAGACTCACTAATTACAAAGGATAATAGAAAAGGTACTATTAAGCCTACTTTCAAAAACAAGAAAGGAAATGTTTGTGACTATGCATGTTTAACCATCTAGAAAACCAGCACTTCTTCATCAAATTGCAAAATGTAGTATAAGTTAAAAAAATAAGAAAAAAGATGGTGGATGAATGTGCAATCCATGATAGATTTTTACAGTTCGTGTGCAAAAACCTCTTCTCCATACACAAGCTCTAATACTAGTCATACGCACAGGGACTGTTCCTTATTTCCCTAGATACTTGCATTTAGTGTAACTTCTTCTCTGCCTACATAAATTTGATCCATCATTTAAAATCTACCTCAGCTAACATTTACTTGAGTAAATCATGCTCTCTCTTCTTCACAGTTTCTTTTTCTGGTCCATTTAGCATTTTGTTTATGTTAGCTATGTTAGATATGTAATTCTGCACCATGGGAGAGTGAATAGTTTCACTTTCTACTTCCTCTTTGAATCACAATTTGATTCTCATTGACTTGATTTTAAGCATTCTCCTTCACATGCTCGCTACAGAAGGTGTGTGGCTTGTTTTCAGGATATGGAAATTGGAAGGTAACAAAGGTTCAGCTTTTCATAAATAATTAATAAATTATTATTATGTATACACTTTGCAATGTTTTCTGACTATCATTAACTGTAAGGATTAGAAAAAAAATCTTTAAATTGAAAGCAGGCTGCTTTGTAGACATTTGAGGGACCAGCATGTGGTAGATCTTAGGTTTTTTGCCCCTTGCAACCACTCTGTAACCAATAAAATTATGCAATTGTGCATGTGTATGTTCTATGTCACTGAACTGATAACCAGGGCACAATGAAACAGCTTCACAGTATCTGTCAAAATCTACGTCAAATAAGTGCTCCCTACCTACCTGCTATTGAAAGTTCTGGAAATTTTAAATTAACTCTTAAATCTACTTTAGGAACAATTACTTCCAAACGGCAAAGTAATCATTATTTTTGGCAAAATATTTGGAAATAAGTGGGTGGGAAAGAGAGAATATGGTATGAACAAGCAAGGAATGGGAAGTAAAGATGGAGCTCTGCTCTGAAGATACTGAGTGTGTGAACTAGTGACGATGTCGAGGAGGCTAAGGACCAATCACACAATCAAGCTGATCCCATTCCTCCAATAACTTGAAGACCGTCTCTTGATGTGTAGTTCAAGACTCATGGCCCCACTCATGGCCACCCTCCTGAGTGCTGAGAGTGCAAGTGTGAACCACCAAAACTGCTTTGCCTTTCCTTTCTCTCTTCCCCCTCACAAGCGCCAAATTTGCAGGACAGATGAGTTCGTGATCTGTCATTTTCAGTGTTTCAGAACAACAAATGACCCAGAAACTGATCATTCTAGGGACAGATCTCCAATTTCCACATTAGAGACAAAATTTTGTTCACTGGAATTTGCTTTGGAAGTAATTTGGCTACTCTTTAGATGCAACCATATGTACTACATGTGAAATCACTCAGGAGTTTCTTTGGGACATGTTTAATGCAAACAGGCTGGAAATGAATTATCTGGGAAAGTTGATGACGTGTTTCTTCTACCTGCTGGCTTAGGCCATTTGGACCGCTGGTGATCTTAGATGACCTTTAAAGTAAGTTGTAAAGATGAACTCTTCTTTTCTGATAACTAAATAGCATATTTTCCACAAATACACAAATTTTATTAATTAAACAATTACTTTATTATTTATTTCTTAAAAGGAGGAAAAGCAAACTATTAACACAAACAAAGCATAAATCTTGCCTGCTTTTTTGTTTTGATGTGGATTAGTTTTGTTGTTGTTGTTGTTGTTGTTGTTGTTGTTTTGTCTTTTATTTCATTTCCTCCGTAAATTGTTTGCCATGTGAGGTTGTGACGATGGCAGGTAGCAAAGCTTCTTTATTTCCTAGGAATTGAATAATGCTCTATACTCTTAAAGATGCTTAGTATTCCAAATAGCAGCCAGCGTTAGCTGTCAATGCCAACTTCCAAGCTCAGCTCCTTTATTGCTCTGTTTAGCACTTGATTTCTCTGCTTGCAGCTCAGTACCCAGCATTTGTTTCTTTCTTTTAATAGCTGTGTGAATTACATATGCATACCCTGGGACCTGTTAGCAACAGACCTATTTTGTCAGAACAATGGCATAAATATATTCACTTTGAGCTCTTTATAGCCCGCACCGTGTGTGGGCTTCATTTTGATGCATGAGGGAAAAAGTCACAGACATGCCTCATGAATGGTGAAGACTGGCTAGGTGGGCACTGTACAGTAGGTGGAGAGAAGCAGAAACTGAGAAAAGAGGTTTTCCAAAGATAAAATATAGAAGAGATTATGAGCTGGGGCAATACTGCAATAACAGGATGAATTAGAGTGACTGGGGGAGTGGGAGCTTTAAAGGTAGTGAAGTTCTGAAAGATGGGTTGACCAAGGAAATACTGACTCTTTCCACAAGTAAGGAAATCTAGCCTTCAAACCACATTCAGGTTCAGGCAAAGAGAAATAGAATGGAGACTATACAGTTAGATATCCCTCTTTTCATTAGTTAGGGAAAGATCAATATATTACACACAGTGAAGATATTTGGAATAAGGAAATCAATTACCTTAGCAGCAGGGGGCTAAAGTGCATACATGGACACAGTGTAACAGAGTTTAGTAATTTTTCAGAAAGAATCATAGCCTCAGCCAGGCAGATCGTTTTGTTAGACTTGTGCTTTATCCCTTTACATACAAATATCATTTAAGTCTTATCATTACAATGAGCAGCACCATTTACCATATAATAAAATGGCTCCCTACAGTACATGATTATTTCTCAGTGAATTTTTTCATGGGATGTGACAGGCAGAAGTACATTCTGGAAGAAATTATTAATATTTTCATTCTCGTTCAAACACAGCTCTTTTATCTGAAAAATCCTGGGAATTTACATTAGGAAAAAAATTTGTATTGAATCTTAAGAACAACATTATATATTTAGAAAAAGGTGCAACACCACCTTTGCATACTAATTCTTTACTCTTATTTCACAGAATTCTCCCATTCTTTTTCACATTCTATGAAAAGGTTAACTGTATATGTGTCCCCTCCCTCAAATTGGAATATATACTTACCAAATCAATGCTATTTTCCCTCTGGATATTTAGTTACACTCACCTATGCCATAGTATCTTTAAAACCAAGTTTACATAGATTTCAATGTTCTTACTTACAAACATATTTAAACCTGGCATATACTTTCAATCAACAATCTGCCATGCCACTTTTCATAAGGGATATGATGCTCTGAGAGGATATCATTAAAATAAGTTGGCAAAGTTATCATGATTCACTAACTTTCTTAAACAAGTACACCTTAATGTTCTCTGTGAATTCATGATTTAAATTATTTAACTCTTATGAAAAGTACCAAAATTATTTGCATTCATTTAACTAAGTTTTATTTAGAAAAGTTTTAGAATCATATAAACATTGTGAGGAAGATAGGTATTTAATATATGTTTACTACTGACATCAATACGAAGCTTCTACAGCAATCATGACTCCTTTCTACCATGTTCATTGATCTATTTGTCCATACTCATTGATACATGAGTATCTCTCTCCATATATTATTCAAGTTCAAAAAGTATATATTTAAGTGCTTTTGCAATTATAAGATGATATTATGTTCAAGTTTAACTTTCTGTTGCTATGATAAAACACAGACCCAAAGCAGCTTTGAGAAGAAAAATGTTTATTTGGCTTATAGATTAAAATTCGCCATCAAAGGAAACAAAGTCGGGAACCTGAATGCAGAAACTGTAATAGAAACCATAGAGTAACTCTCTGTAATCACTGCCTTGGTTCCCTTGGCAAGCTCAGCTGCATTTTTTATAAAGCTGAGGCCCACATGCTTAGGAATGGTACTGCCCACAGGATTGCGCCCTCTTACATTAATTCACAGGAAAAATTATGTCTCACAGGCATGGTGACAGGCCAGTCAAATGGAGGTTATTTCTAAACTGAGTTGTCTTCCCAGGCATGCCTCGAATTGTGTCAAGTTGTCCAAAACTAAACAGTATACCTTGTATGCCAAATGCACAGCTCTCACTCCAAAGCACGCAAGGCACAGTTGATTCTGGAGCCAAATGTGAGTGACAATGGCCCAGAAAAACAGACTTATGTTTTTTTCAAACACAGTGTTCCAATGTTGTAACAGTTCCATAAAATATTGTTCTCGCAGAAAAAGAAAGTATCATAAATCAAGACAATTTTCAAATACATACTTGGAAACATTAAGTAGGTACGATCCAGAAAATCCTGGGGATCTTAGTTATCAATCCACCTGACATGCTGACAGCTTACTAGCCTTTTGTTTCCTTATATGGTCTGTAGCAGCTCTAGTCCTTTGTTTGTGCATCCTGAAGGATGTATATAAGGGCCACAAAGATGTTATGTCACCTACAGAGGAGAGCAATAGGTGTCCCTTAAGGATGTTAAATGTGCTTCAGGAAAATTTGCCTCTTGACTTGTCATTATTTTAAAACTCTCCAATGCATGTGACTTTTTCCCAACCTTTGCTCAGTTGTGCCGTCTTCCTGAGAAATGTTGAGCGTAACACACACCTACCACCAAACCGTGCATTGTAAGAAAGGCTCTGTGCCCTACTCTTCTTCTTCTTATCCAATGGCAACCAGTGACATTTTGAGTGCAAGGGTTGCCTTTTCCAAAATGCCATGCAGTTGCAATTATTTAACAAGTTATTAATAAATAAATAGATTATTTCTTTACTGAACAAGTATTTAGACTTCTTCATGCCTCCTCAGCGGTTGGGGAATCACTTATTTTAGCTTTGAATAATTCATTATCTGAATATAACATATTTCATTTATCATTCTACCTACTAATGGATATACTGGTTACTTCCAAATTTAGGAAATATTGAGGAAAACAAATATAAGCATCAACCATTAGGTCCTTTTTAAATAAATATAAAAATTTGTAATTCTTATTGTCTGGCTTATTTTATTGGAGTTTATTTACTACGGTATTTTGGTATGATTTTATTGTTTTGGGTTTTTATAGCTGTACATAATGTGTTTGTGTCTAATCCAGCCCCTATTCCTTCCTTTCAATCCCCTTCCTCTCTCCTAGCATCACTTTTTTCCCCTTTGCCTTCAGTTAGATCCACTTTCCTAAAATTTACTTAACTTCATATTATTTGTGGCTGGAAAATAATCCACTACATGGTATATTCTCTTTATGCCTTTCCATTTTGAAGTGTATTGTATGGAATACAAATATTAGGTTTTTTTTCCTAAGAAGCGTAAATGTAATTATTCTATTATTTTCTTCCTTTTCTCCTCCAGATGCAGTTTTTCCTATTTCTGGGTCCTTCCAAGACTTTGCTTTGATTTTCATATACTATACTATACCATACCATATCATACTATATCATTTTATATTATACTTTGTCAAAACAAATTTATTTTTAATTTTTTTCTTTATTTATTCTTACTCGTGTTCTTTGAGGTTCCTGGAGATCTTTATTTAGTTTTAGGCATTAACTGGAGGAAACTCTTAGTTTCTTTATCAAATACATATGCTTGCAGTTGCCTTCCCTTTTACTTCCTCATAGAATGTTCACTGTGATAATACCACACAGTTTGTAGATATCTCATAGTTCCTTCAAAATCTGTTTCATCTCTCAGACATTTTTTCCTTCTGCTTGAATTTAAAAAGACCTATTCATGTTCTCATAAGCAACCCATAGGTAAACTCAGCAAATACCTGTTTCATGGAAGTTGTAGTGGATGTTGATATGTTGAACTTCAGCCATATTCTTTCTTGGACTCTCTAATTCAATTCGGTCACCACTAAACTGTCCTTAGGCACTACTTTCTGCTTTAGAATCTTTATCACGAAGAAACACAACTTTGGGTAAAATGGTTTTAACATTTTTATGATATCTGAGGCTACTTCTGAGGTGTGTCCTTTGTATATAAGTTGTGTTTGTATCATTCTGGTTTAACCATGACTTTAATTTTGATGTCCTGGTAAAATAAGTTGTGATGGCCTTTAGTAATAAACTAATAATAGGTGGAGTTAATAACGAGATGAATGACTATCCTACCAGTGATGTTGGCACTCTTGTACATTCTTAGTTTCATTAATAAAGCACTTTTTCTAAAAAGATTCTGAAGGAAGCTTGGTATAATTTTGTTAGAGTTTGAAAGAGTAATAGTAATCAGCTATACAATCTCAACAGCTGCTGAAAGGAAGAGATCGTGCAAATGAAGAGAAAATGCCATGCTGATTTTGGGTTGGAGTCTAAAAAAATAAAAGCTTCACCAAGGAAGGGACTTCTGAGAAAATAAGCACCTTAAATCATTAAAGATAAAATTACTCCCCCATCTACTTAGTATGCATTCAGGTAAATCAGATATCTGAGCACTAACCATTTGGCTAATGATTAACATTCATAGGTTGCTTAGCTCTTAAGGAAGGAGATGATATTATATCAATTAATGTTTGAAGCAGATCAGAATGCCATGTCTTTTTCCAAAGACTGAAGTAGGTGCCATTCATTTGTGTACAAAGAAGTAACTTTCTCTTTATGAACCTCAGCAAAGCCCTGAAACCATCATTTCCTATGGTAATTTTAGTGTTTCATTGGGTCATTGTGATTTTCATTCATTATTAAGGTCAAGTATAAATGGGCAGTAGGTTTCAAATCCAACTGTAAAGGAAGAATCCATCTTCAATAGCATCCATGCTTGACTTTGCCTGATCTAGCAACCTAGAACCTAGATCTTACTTTTAGTCACTTCAGGAACTTTGTGAGTGCTCCCATATTTCCACGTCCCCGTTTAGATGAGACAGAAGGTCAATAATTCTGAAATTAGGTACTTCTCTTCCACTACATGAAAAGGCTTATTGAACTAAAGTTAAATTTTTTCCTTCTTGAATAAGTAGCATGGACTAGGCTGTAGTCAGATATCCCACTTCCTCTATTGCTTACTCTTAAAGCAATGTCTGTTGAGGAATTATATAGGAAGATAACAGTGTGCTGGCATGTTCTTTCCTTATCCAAATTTACTCCTGGTGGAAGAATTCACCCGCTTCTGCTCTGAAAATTTATGAAAGTTAAAGAGGTGCAACCCACACAGTGTAGAGTCTTCCATAGCTATGTGGTCTGGTCATCTTGCATTAAGATTTGTCTACATGGACTTCCAGCACTTTGATAAGCAGTCAGGTGTCCCTATTCTTTCACTGCTAAGCATGGCCATTTTTATGTTGTGTCTAATGTTGAAATCAGGTTGTGCACTCTGTTGCATGTCCCTTTTCCTGACAAACTCGACTCATTTTGTAAGCAGCTTTCGAATGGGTATATCCGAAAACTATTTTCTTTGTCCAACAGAACCTATGAAGTGAAACTGGTATTATTTCTTTGAGTTGGAAGAGTACTACTGTATAAATATATTAGAGTAAATCAAGGCTGCAAAGTACATGAGTAGATTAAAATCACATAAAAATATGAGAGTTAATATTAGTAATTAAGATTAGAATAAATTACTGAGTTCACCTAAAATAAAGTAATAAGAAAATTGGATTATCAGACAAATTGCTGCCATTGAAAACTTTGTTCCTTGTGGATTCAGATAAATACTAGCATCAAAGAAAAATATTCATGTGTTCGTCTATGTTCTAACATACTATGTTCATTATATTCTGAAATAAGTTACAATTCTCATGCTTGCCTGTCCGACTTTCAAATTTCAGTACATAATTTCTCTTGTTGAGAAAAAATAAAACTTCCAAGCCTTTTGCATGCTGGACAGGAGACTGCGGTGAGAGCATTCAATATGTTCACGCTATGTGCCTCTGAAGTATTATTACAAAGTTCATTTAGGAAAATGTCTTCTCTATGATTTCTTCTCTTTCTTTTACTGCTCATAGAGTATAGTTACTGCTGCTGTTGAGACAATTATTGAATTCAATCAGTTTGTCCTCTCATCTTAGATGCACTGCAGATTTTTCACAAATAAAAATAGACCAGGCATAAAATATAATCAAGAAATGGGTCATCTGATCCCTCTAGCTGGTTACATTAGGGACAACAATATGAACACAGCTTTAGGGTGCAAAGAATGGTGCCGTTGATAAGTATTTTTATTTCCCATATAATTTTAAAATTATATGTGGCTAATTAACTGGTATAGAACTTGTAAACCCTTCTTTAAATATTTTCACTTGGTCTGAGGGTTCATGTCTGAGGCAGGGCAACTGACAGAAGGCTGAGATGGCACAAAGTAGAGAACTTGTATCAGATCTGACTGAGTGGTGATACAGCAAGTCATTGCCTCAATAAAGAAAACAATCACTATGTTTAGAAAGTAAGTGTTGGCTTTATTCATGTGTCTCCTGTCACTCATCAATGCCATGTGTTTTACATATAGGGAGTCTTATTACCACAGGTTATGCTGATTACTATATAAAGCAGTTCATGGACTGTATGGGCTGCATCACGTCCTGTGTGTATAAATT
Organism: Rattus rattus; assembly: GCF_011064425.1. Taxonomy (NCBI): domain Eukaryota; kingdom Metazoa; phylum Chordata; class Mammalia; order Rodentia; family Muridae; genus Rattus; species Rattus rattus. The sequence goes on along the minus strand of NC_046157.1, from coordinate 45,997,659 downwards.
ATTGCTTTTAGTTTTGTGTATTATGATATTCCTGGTTAGGTGAATGAGTTGGTTTTTAAAACATATGCCTTCTCTTGGAATCTTTTCCTTATTGGCTTGTCTTGTCTAACCCCAATGTGATAGTTTTGTTTTACCTTATTACATTTTATTTTGTTATAATTTTAAAGGTAAATGAATAAAAAGTATTTAAATGAATGAATGAAAATGAATTAACAACTTAAATATCACTTATACTTGGGAGAAGGAAGATATGTTTTCTCCAGTAAAGTATCACTGGTGTCATCAACCACTCCAGGACATGTGTCATATTCAGGATTAGTTGACTTTATAATGGACTCAAAAGTTATTTGTGTTCCTTTATTTGGTTTACAGCTTGGTATTTTTTTTTTTGGGGCGGTATGTTTTAGTTGTTATTATGTTCTTGGTTTTGCTGGAAGCTTTGTTGCTGAATTGTGTTTTTGCATATGTATTCATAAAGAATTGAAAATTGGGTGTGTAAGAGAAAGAGAGAGGATCTGGAAGGACTTAGGCAAAAGGAAACATGTGATCAAATATATGTAAATTAAAAATTATTTTAAATAATAGTATATAATTAGAAAACAACAATAGAAATATAAAAAACATTTTCTTTTGCTTATATAAAAAATTAGTGAGACTTCATTTCATGCCAAAGAAAATCAGGTCCTTTTTACACTTGTATTACATTAGATACCTTTTTAAAAAGTTTTTTTTACACTCCAGATTTATCCCCCTCCCAGTCTACTCTGACTGTTCCGCGTCCCATACCTACCCACACCAGCTCCATAGTTTCTTTTTCCCACTGCATATTTTTGGATTTTTTTGTCAATTCCATTGTGGTTTTATTTCTGGGTCTTCGATTCTATTCCATTGATCAAGATGTCTGTCTCTGTACTGTCCGTACAGTTTTTATCCCTTTTGCTCTGTAGTATAGTCTGAGGTCAGGGATAGTGATTCCCCCAGCAGTTCTGTAGGCTTCATCCCAGGGATGCAAGGTTGGTTCAATATACGATAATCAATTAGCATAATACACCATATAAACAAACTCAAAGAAAAAAATCACATGACCATCTCCTTAGATGCTGAGAAAGCATTTGACAAAATTCAACACCCCTTCATGTTAAAAGTCTTGGAAAGATCAGAAATTCAAGACCCATACCTAAACATAATAAAAGCAACATACAGCAAACCAGTAGCTAACATCAAATTAAATGGATACTTGAAGCAATCCCACTAAAACCAGGGATAAGACAAGGGTGTCTACTCTCCCCATATCTATTCAAGATAGTACTTCAGATTCTAGTTAGGACAATAAGACAACAACAACAACAAAACAACAAAAAAGATCAAGGGAATACAAATTAGCAAAGAAGAATTAAAGGTATCACTATTTGCAGATGATATGATAGTATAGATAAGCGATCCCAAAAATTCTACCTGAAAATATAGCTGATAAACAACTTCAGCAAAGTGGCTGGATATAAAATTAACTAAAAGAAACCAGTAGCTTTCCTTTATACAAATGATAAACAGGTTGATAAAGAAATTAGGGAAACAATTCCTTCACAATAGCTACAAATAATAAAAAATATTTTGGGGTAACTCTAACCAAACAAATAAAAGATCTGTATGACAAGAACTTCAAGTCTCTGAAGAACGAAATTGAAGGAGATCTCAGAAAATGGAGAGATCTCCCATGCTCATGGATTGGCAGGATTATTATAGTAAAAATGGTCATCCTACCAAAGGCATTTTACAGATTCAATGTAATCGCCATCAAAATCCCTGCACAATTCTTCAAATACATGGGAAAAGCAATTCTCAAGTTCATCTGGAAAGGCAAAAAATCCCAAAAGAGCAAAAACGATTCTTAATGATTAGATACCTGTCTGGGAGTGTTATTGGCAGTACATTTTGGATTCAGTTTTAGTATTATAAAAAATATTTCAGAAGCTGCTGATGAAATTATTAAATGACATATCCTGGTTTCTCCCCTGGGTGTGGACAAGAAGCCAAAGGGCTCAGGTGTTCTCTGAGAGGAATAACTGACTCTAAGGAAAGTTCTGTGTGCGTGTGTGTGTGTGCATGTGCCTGTGCGTGTGTGTGTGTGTATGCATGTGTGTGTGTGTGTGTGTGAGTGTGTGTGTGTGTGTGTGTGTGTGTGAGTGTGTGTGTGTGTGTGTGTGTGTGTGTGTGTGTGTGTGTTGGGGGGAATTACAGTAAAACAAAATGTATTGCTTAATGGCAAAAGTGGGGAGACCTGTACTTTATGACAATAAATTACACTAAATAAAGTACAATAAATACCAGTTCTTGGTATCTTCCCTTCATCAGCTTTCTCACAGTCCACAAAGTTAAAACATTAAATACATAATGGAACAAAAATGGATATTGGTGTTTGTATCTACACAACACACACACATGCACAAGTCTGGAGACATGCATGCATGAGCATAGTAGTGCGTGTGTGTCCACATGTGTATGCAGACACGCACACACACATGCACATGCTCTTGCACACACACACGCACACATTGTAAACAAATATTTCTGTTTACACTGCCTTCTTTCTATTTAAGGGAAACCATTAGATAATTTAATAAAAACAAATACCACCCTGTCTATTTATTTGTAGTCATGCATGAACAGAACTTGAATGTGCACAATTACCAATATCCTTTAGGGTTTTGACAATAATATAAATACTATTTATCTATGCTGCTCAATATATTGCACAAGTTCGATGCAGTGATTAACAAATGGGATTTTGGTATTTTAGTTGCATTGATATAAATTTAAATAGTATAGTCACATGTGTCCAGGAGTGCATACTGTCACCCAGAAATGCTAGTTTGCCATTTGTATATGTTTTTTATCTAGTTATGCAATCCCTGTGGTATGTATTTATGGCTTTGCCTTTGATTAGTCCAGAGATACTGAAATACATCAGTTTTTGTCATCACTTTCAAAACCTTAGTTGTTAATCTATGTTTAATAATTGCTACAGCTCATATGTAGATTCTTTTCGTAGAGATAAAATCTTCTAAACTACAGTTTATTCAAGGATTTGCACTAATACCTTGAAAATAGTCTCAAAGGAGCCCATCCCAAACAGTGATTCCCAAAATGTGAGACAGCAGATAAACAGATAAAAGTTTTATTATCAAATTACTCTGAGAAATTCAGGTGTAAATTGCATCGAAAAAGTTTCTTTATTGCAGGATTTCTCAGAGGGTTTAAGTGCTAATGTTTGGGGAATTCTTAAGCAGCATATAAGATTGGCTGATGTTGTTTACTCCATGCAACTTATTTGGTCACAAATTACCAAAGGACATTCTTGTAGAGAACTGTTTTGCCTAGCAGAGCTTAGAAAACAAAGATATTGACACTGGCTTGTGAACTGCTGCAATTCTCTTGTGGACAACTTAAGCTTCATGTCACTAAGGGAGCTGATGAGTTTCATCATTATATTGGTGCTAGTTTATTTTCAACTGATTTCCTCACTAGAATTCCATCAATATTCAGATTCCGGGTTTTTAAATTATGTCTGTAGAGTGACACTGAGCAAACTGTAATCACCTCTGTCATAAGAATCATGAGTGAGGTGACACTCCCACCTCCCTGAAAGCTTCTATCTAAAGCCATGCATATAGATAGAAGACAATGATCTTATAAGATAGAGACAGAGGTTGTACAAGCAATAGGAAAGCATGCATTATTAATTTCATGTTCACATCAGTTCTTTCTGGCCCAAATCCCTACAGCAATCATGTGGAGGAGTCGAGTAGGTGCCATGTTCACAGGGAACTACAGCACAGTTGAGACCCTGAGCTTAGAGAGCCCGCCCCTTTTGGTACAGTTGTTGACACATCTAGCTAATGTATGCCCCGCAAGAAAGTATTAACTTCATCATGCTACTCTAAAACAAATCTGCCTGCCTTCATTCCATGAAGACAAATTATTTCTATCTTCTAAGGCTACGTTTCACACTAATAATTTTGAACAAAGTGTTGAACAAAACCCAAAACTATTCTCAGTGCTTACAAAGATTTATAGGTGGTCGAAAGAGCTATGTAGTAATTTCCTCCTGCCTGATTCAGTAGCTATATTGTATATCCAAGGTTCAGTAGAAATAAAAACAGAATCAAATACTGCAAATTTAGAAGAATCTTCAGTATGTTAAAATGTTCTATGCATAAAGAATACAGCTCAGCTTAAAATGAACAAATGTACAATAAACAAAGGGTTTTAAATTAATTACTTGAATATTTTAATAGGTGTTCAATAGTTTTTTATCATATAGCCCTCTCATTTCCCCCTTAATTTCTACAGCACTCCCAATACATTACTCTTCTGAAATATATCCTCTTCTTTATTTATTTATATGTAAGCTACTATAACCAATTACTATTATTAACATATACATGAATTTTGGTTTTCTACTACAAGAGGCCACACATAGCCATTTTATCCAGCTATATTTATTAAAAATTCTGTTTACTTTTTTCAATATTTTGTAAAGATTTTCAAAAACCTGGATGGTCTATTGTGTGGATTCATATCTGGATCATCTAGTCTATTTTTTTCTGACCTACATTTCTGACTTTGTTTTGTTTTATTCTACATTTTCTGTTTTCTTTAGTTTTGCTAATTTCATGATGTCTTATTAATATTGCTCTACTTTGTAGTTTGTTATCAGCATTGTCCTTTGTTTATAAAGTGTTTCCATGTTTCCATTTGAAGTTTAAGATAGGTTTTACTACTTCTGGAGAAAAGATATACTAATTTGGTCACAATAGCATTGAATCTCTAGATAGTTGTTTGTAGAATGGTCATTTTACAATTTCTATTCTACTTATCTATAAGCATTGAAGCCCATTCCATCTTTTGAATCTTTCTCAATTTCTTTCTTCAACATTTAATTTCTTTTCACTCTGGAACTAATGGATTTCTTTGGGAATGGCTACAGAAATTGTGTATTAGTGTGTGTGTGTGTGTGTGTGTGTGTGTTTACATTATAACTAGAAATGGATTCAGTGTTCTTTTTTGTCTCTATGAGATTTTGCAATCACTGTAAAACTTCAGAGAAAGCTTTTTAGAATTATTTCTTACTTTTCTGTAGTATTAAAAATAAGAAGCAATCATTTAAGCTCTTCTTGAAAGGTCTCACAGAATGTATACGACTTATGTGAGTTTTATTATAACATCAATAATCCCCACATACTCATAGCTTTTCTAGAAGTAGACTAGAGGATTGTCTTCTTGAAGAATTGGAAAAACATAATTCTTGCTCTCATTCTGTTGTGTCTGATGGTATATAAGCACTATTTATTTGGGAAAATAAAATCTTACTTATAAGATTGTGTATTCTTTAATTCCATTATTATTATTATTATCATCATCACAATTGTTGTCCTTATTTTTTCCATTAAAATTTCAGTTTTATTCTAATATTCTTTTTATTATTTTATTTATTTACATTTCAAAAGTTGTCACCTTCCCAGTCCACCGTCTACTAGTACCTCATCCCATTTGCCCTCCCCTTCACCTCTAATTGGGTGCTCCCACACCCACTCACCAAATCCCATCTTACCACTTCAACATCTTCCTATACATCAAGCCTCCACAGGTCCAAATGCTTGCCCTCCCACTGACATCGACAAGGCAGTCAGTCCTCTGCTACATATGTAGTAGAGGCCACTGACCAGCTCATATATGTTCTCTGGATGGTTGTTTAAATCTTGGGAGCTCTGAGGTGTCCAGTTAGTTGATACCATGATTCTTCCTATGGGGTTTCAATCTCCTTCAACTCCTTTAGTCCTCCCCCTAACTCATCATAGGGGTCCCCCTGCTCAGTCCAATGATTGGCTATCTGCATCTATCTGAGTCAGGTGCTGGTAGAGCCTCTCAGAGGACAACCATACCAGGCTCTTGTCTGCAAGCACATCTTGACACCAGTGAGAGTTTGGTGTCTGTGCATGGGATAGGTCCCAATTTGGGGCAGTCTCTGGATGGTCTTTCATTCAATCTATGCTCCATTTTTGGTGACTGCATTTCCTTTAGACAGGAACAATTCTGGTTCAAAATCTTGAGATAGCCCTCAATTGGAGGCCATGTCTATCGAATGGAGGTGGTCTCCTCAGGTTCCATCCCATGGCATTTCTGCTAATGTTATCCCCACTGGGACCAGGAAGCCTCTCGCATTCCTGGTGTTTGGGACTTTCTAGTACTTCCCCTCATCTCTAACCCCACGACATTCATATTCGCATTTATTCACCTGGCCTTCTGGGCCTCTCTCTTGTCTGTCCCATCTATACCTAATCATGTTCCTCCCCCACTCCCCTCAGCTCTCACACCCAGGTTCCTCTCTCTATGCCTCCCATGATTATTTTCTTCCCTCTTCTATGTGGATTAAAGCATAGACATGTGGGTCACCCTTTTTGTTAAGCTTCATCTGGTTTGTGAAGTCTTTTATGGGTAGTCTAAACTTTTTGACTAATACCCACTTATCAGTGAGTGCATACCATGTATGTTTTTTTGAGTCTGGATATCTGAAGATGATATTTTCTAGTTTCATCCATTTGCCTACACAATTGATGTTTATTATCATTATTATTGTTGTTATTATTTTATTTTTTAAAATTTGTATTGCTTATTTTATTTATTTACATTTCAAATATTATCCCCCTTCCAAGTTTCACCTCCACAAACCCTCTATCTCACCAACCTCCCCCTGCTTCTATGAGGGTGCTGCCCCCACCCACACCTGCCTTGCCACCCTAGCATTCTCCTTTGATAGGTCACCAAGCTTTCCCAGGAGCAAGAGCCTCCCGTCTCATTGATGTAAGATAGGACAATCCTCTGCTACATATTCAGCTATAACCATGGGTCCCTCCATGTGGGGACCATCCTTCTGATGCTTTAGCTCCTAGGAACTCTGGAGCAGAGTTGGTTGATATTGTTGTTCTTCCTGTGGAGTTCCAAACCCCTTCAGCTCCTTCAGTCCTTCCCCTAACTCCTCCAGTGGGGTCCCATGCTCAGTCTCATGTTTGACTGCAAGCATCTGCATCTACTGAATTGTATTCCGTTGTACCACATTTTCTGCATCTATTCTTCAGTTGAGATGAGAAAGGTCCGGGTTGTTTCCAGCTTCTGGTATTTATGAATAAGGCTGCTATGAGAATAATGTAGCACATGACATTGTGACATGATGAAGCATCTTTTAGGTACATGCCCAGAAGTGATATAGCTGGGTCTTCGGGCAGAAATAGTTCCAATTTTCTGAAGAACCACCAGATTGATTTCCAGAGTGGTTGTATCAATTTGCAGTTGCACCAACAGTGGAAGAGTGTTCCTCTTTCTCCACATCCTCCTCAGCATCTGCTCTTAGTTGAGTTTTTGGTCTTAGCTGTTCTGATTGATGTAAGGGAGAATTACAGGGTGGATTAGTTTTGCATTTCCCTGATGACCAAGGACATTTTGAATATTTCTCTTTTTTTTATTTCTCCATTTTTCTCTTTTTTTCCTTTTTAACGTTTTATTAATTTTTACACTCCAGGTTTTATTCCTCTCTCAGTCCACCCTCCAACTATTCCATATCCCATACCTCCCCTCCACCCCCAACCCCTGCCCCCCGAACCCACGTCTTCATGAGGATGTCCCCACCCCACCCACCTCAAGGCAAAGGACATAGTCAATAGGCAAATCGGCAACCTACAGATTGGGAGAAAAATCTTCACTAGCCTCACATCCAATAAATAGAGGGCTAATATTACAAAATATATAAAGAACTCAAGAAGCTTACCACCAAAAAATCCAAACAACCCAATCAAAAAATGTGGTATAGAACTATATGGAAAAATTCAAAACAGAGAAATCTCAAATGGCTGAGAAGCATCTAAAGCATTCAAAGTCCTTAGTGATTAGAGAAATGCAATTCAAAACAACCCCGAGTTTCCACCTTACACCAGTCAGAATGGTTCAGATCAAAACCTCAGATTACAACACATGTTAGCAAGGATGTGGAGAAAGAGGAACACTCCTCCATTGCTGGTGGGATTGCAAACTGGCATAACCACTCTGGAAATCAATTTGGAGGCTCCTCGGAAAGTTGGAAATAAACCTATTAAAGGCCCAGAAATACCATTCTTGGGAATATACCCAAAAGATTCACGACCTTGTCACAGAAGCACGTGTTCTACTATGTTCATAGTGGCCTTATTTGTGATGGGTTGAAGCTGGAAACAGCCCAGATTTCCTACAACAGAAGAATGGATACAGAAAATGCGGTTGATTTACACAATGGAATACTACTGAGATATTAAGAATGAGGACATGCTGAGTTTTGCTGAGTTTGGATGGAACTAGAAAATATCATCCTGAGTGAGGTAACTCAGACACAGAATGACATGCATGGTATATTCTCACTAATAAGTGGATTTTAGCCCCTAAAAAAGTACAGAATATTTCTTTAGGTGCTTCTCAGCCATTCAAGATTTCCTCAGATAAGAATTCTCTGTTTAGCTCTATGGTCCATTTTTTATTGAATATTTTCTTAATTTAAATTTCAAATGTTATCCCCTTCCCAGGTTTCCTCTCTAGAAACTTTCTATCTCCCCTGCTTCTATGAGAGTGTTTTCCACTTCCTTGCCCTGGCATTCCAGCACACTGAGCGGTCCAACCTTCACAGGACTAAGGGCCTCTCCTCCCACTGATGCCAGACAAGGTGCTCCTCTGCTACATATGCAGCTAGAGCCATGGGTCCCTCTATGTGTACTCTTTGGTTTGTGGTTTAGTGCCTGGGAGTTCTGGGAGAAGTCTGGTCAGTTGATATTGCTGTTCTTCCTATGATTAAAACTCCTCCAGCTCCTTCACTCCTTTCTCTAACTCAGTTGTCGTCCATTTTTCAATAGGGTCATTTTCTTTTCTGGAGTCAAACTTCTTGAGTTTTTTTTTGTATATTTGGGGCATTAGCTCTCTATCAGATATAGGGTTAGGAAAGACCTTTTTGCAATCTGTAGGTTGCTATTTTGTTCTACTAATAGTGTCCTTTGCCTTAGAGAGGCTTTTCAGTTGCATGAGGTCCTATTTGTCAATTGTTGGTCTTAGAGCCCGAGCCATTGGTATTGTTCTGTTCATGAAATTTTCCCCTAGATTGAGATGATTTCTCACTTTCTCTTCTATTAGATTCAGTGTATCTGGTTTTATGTGGAGGTTCTTAATCCACTTCAACTTAAAATTTGTACAGGGAGATAAGAATGAATCAATTTGCATTCTACATGCAGACCTCTAGATAGACCAACACCATTTGTTGAAGATATTTTTTTTCCCCACTATATCAATTTTGGCTTCTTTGTCAAAGAACAAGTATCCATAGGTATGCGGGTATATTTCTAGGACTTCAATCTATTCCATTGATCTACTTGTCTGTCTCTGTACCAATACTATGCAGCTTTTATGACTTTCTCTGTAGTACAAGCTTGTAATCAGGGATGGTGATTCCCACAGAAGTTCTTTTTATTATTGAAAATCGTTTCATTCTCCTGGGCTTTTTTTTTTTGTTATTCCATGTGTAGTAGAGAATTGCTCTTTCTTTCTCTGTGAAGAATTGACTTGGGATTTTGAATCTGTAGATTGCTTTTGGTAAGATGCCCATTTTCACTATGTTAATTCTGCTGATCTATGGTCATAGGATATCATTCCATCTTCTGAGGTCTTCTTTGATTTCTCTCTTTGGAGACTTAAAGTTCTTTTCATCCAGATTTTTCACTTGCTTGTTTGGAATTACACCAAGATATTTTACATTATTTGTGGCTATGGTAAAAAGTGTTGTTTATTTAATTTCTTTCTCTGTCTATTTATCATTTGTATAGAGGAAGGCTAATGATTTGTTTGAATTAATTTTATAGCCAGCCACTTTACTGAAGTTGTTTTTCAACCATAGGAATTCTCTGGTAGAATATTTGGAGTCGTTTATATATGCTATCATAGCATCTGCAAATAGTGATAACTTCATTTCTTCCTTTTCTGTTTGTTTCCCTTTGATCTTCTTTTGTTTTCTCATTCCCTGGTTTGAACTTTAAGTACTATATTGAATAAAATAAGCAGAGAGTGAGATGTCTTGTCCTTGATTTTAGTGCAATTGCTTCAAGTTTCTCTCCATTTAATTTGATGTTGGCTATTGGTCTGCTGCATACTGCTTTTATTATGTTTATGTATTTGCATTGAATTCCTGACCTCTCAAAGCCTTTTAACACGAAGGGGATTTGTATATTATCAAAGGCTTTTTCAGAGTCTACTGTGATGATCGTGTAAATTTTTTTCTTTGAAATTTTTTATATATTAGATTTCAAATGAATTTACTTATATTGAACCATTCCTGCATCCTTGGGATGGAGCCTACTTAATAGTGATCAATGATCTTTTTGATGCCTTTTTGAATTTGGTTGGTGAGAATTTTACTGAGTATTTTTGCATAGATATGCATAAGCAAAAGTGGTCTGAAGTTTTCCTTTCCTAGGGATCATGGGACTGTTTATATAGTTTAGTGGATCCTGATTTCACTGTTGTACATTGTATATTCCTAGAAACATACATTTCCTTTAGATTTTCCATGTTTTTTCTTTTTCTTTTTTTTTTGACTATAAGCTTTTGTAGTAAGATCTGATTTATTTTTTTTTTATTTGCTCCCTTCTACTCCTCTTAGATGTGTTTATTTTCTCTGTTCTAGAAATTTCAGGTGTCCTATTAAGTTGCTGGTATGAGCTCTCTCCAATTTCATTATGAAGGTACTCGGTGTTATGAATTTTCCACTTAACATTGCTTTCATTGTGTTCCATATGTTTAGGTATTCTGTGCCTTCATTTTCATTAAATTCTAGAAGGTAATTTCTTTACTTCCTCCCTAAATAAGTTGTTAATAATTGTAGAGTTGTTGAATTTCCATGAGTATGTGGACTTTTTGCTGTTTTTGTTGTTATTGAAAACCAGCCTAATAAAATGAATGCGATTATTTCAATCTTTTTGTATCTGTTAAGGCTTGTTTTGTGTCCAATTATATGGTCAATTTTGGAGATGGTACCATGAGGTGCTAAGAAAAAGGTATATTATTTTGTTTTAGGGTGAAATGTTCTGTAGATACCTGTTACAACCATTTGGTTCATAACTTCTGTTAGCTTCACTATGTCTCTGTTTAGTTTCTGTGTCAATAACCTGTTCATTGGTGAGAGTTGGGTGTTGAAGTCTCCTATTATTATTATGTGTAGTTCAATGTGCTTGGGCATTAGTAAATTTTCTTTTCCGAATGTGGTGCCCTTGCATTTGAGGCATAGATACCAGAACTGAAAGTTCATCTTGTTGGACTTTACCTTTGATTAGTATGAAATGTCCTTCCCATCCCTTTTGATAACTTTTGGATGAATGACTTATTATCTGAATATTAGAATGGCTACTCCAGCTTGTTTCTTGGGACCATTTGCTTGGAAAATATTTTTCAAGCCTTTTATGCTGAAGTAGTGTCTGTATTTGTCACTGAGGTATGTTTCTGGTGTGGTTCAAAACGCTGGATCCTGTTTGGGTATCCAGTCTGTTAACCTCTGTCTCTTTGGAGGGCTAATTGAGTCTGTTGATTTTCAGATATACTAAAGGCCAATGTTTGTTGGTTTCTGTTATTTTTGTTGTTAGAGGGAGTATCATCTGTGTGTGCATCTCTTCAGTTTGCTGTGACATGATTAATTTCTTGTATGTTCTTGGGTGTAGTTATCCTCCTTGGGTTGGAATTTTCCTTCTCGTATCCACTGAAGGATATTGTTTAAATTTGTTCTTTTTATTTTTCAGGAAATATCTTAGTTTCTCCATCTACAGTGATTGAGAATTTTGCTGGGTATAGTAGCCTAGACTGGCATTTCTGTTCTCTTAGGGTCTGTATGACATCCGCCCATGATCTTCTGGCTTTTAGTATCCCTCTTGAGAAGTCTGGTGTAATTCTGATAGGTCTCCATTTAGATGTTACTCAGCCTTTTTCCATTACAGCTTTTACTGTTCTTTCTCTGTTCTGCACATTTGGCATTTAGTTTATTTTGTGACAGGAGGATTTTCCTTTTCTGGTACAATCTACTGAGTGTTCTGTAGGCTTCTTTTATGTTTGTGGGCAACTTTTTCTTCAGGTCAGGGAAGTTGCCTTTATGATTTTGTTGAATTTGTTTTCTAACCCTTTGAATAAGTAATCTTCACTCTCTTCTTTTCCTGTTATTCTTCAGTTTCCTGAATTTCCTGGATGTTTGAAGTTAGGACATTTTGCACTTTGTATTTTCTTTAAACATTATGTTAGTATCTTCTATGGTATCTTCTAAGCCTTAGATTCTCTCTTTTTTATATTTATTTTTTTATTGGATATTTTATGTATTTACATTTCAAATGTTATTCCCTTTACTCCTTCTCTCCCCATCCCTCCTTTCTTACCCCTCCCCTCTCCCCCTGCTTCTATGTAGATGCTCCTACCACCACCCACCCACTCCCGCCTCAACACCTTGGCATTCCCGTACACTGGGGAAATAAGCCTTCACAGGACAATAGACTTCTCCTCCTATTGATGCCAGACAATGCCATCCTTTGTTACATATGCACCTGGAGCCATGGGTCCCTCCAAGTGTAGTCATTGGTTATTTCTTGTATTCTGTTAGTGATGCTTGCATCTGTATCACTTTCCCTGTTTTGCATCCCCAGGGTTGTCTCCATTTGTGATTTCCCTATTGTTTCTATTTCCAAATTTAGGCCATGGATGGGTTTGTTCAATTTCTTCACCTGTTTGATTTAGTTTTTCTGTATTTCTTTTAGGGGTTTATTTGTTTCCTCTTTAAGCTTCTATGTGATTGCCTGTGTTCTCCTGTATTTCTTTTCTTTTCTTTTTTTTTCCCCTTTTCTCCATCTTTATTAAATTGGTTATTTCTTATTTACATTTAAATTGTTATTACCTTTCCAAGCAAACATCCCCCTAACTGCTCCCCCTCCCCTTCTATATGGGTATTCCCCTCCCCATCCTCCTTCCCTTACTGCCCTCCCCCAAAATTCCTGTTCACTGGGGGTTCAGTCTTGGCTGGACCAAGGGCTTCCCCTTCCACTGGTGCCCTTACTAGGCTATTCATTGCTACCTATGCAGTTGGAGCCGAGGGTCTGTCCATGTATAGTCTTTGGGTAGTGGCTTAGTCCCTGGAAGCTCTGGTTGGTTGGCATTGTTGTTCATATGGGGTCTCAAGCCCCTTCAAGCTCTTTCAGTCCTTCCTCTGATTCCTTCAACCGGTGTCCAGTTCTCAGTTCAGTGGTTTGCTGCTGACATTTGCCTATTATTTGCCATATTCTGGCTGTGTCTCTCAGGAGAGATCTACATCCGCTCCTGTCTGCCTGCATTTCTTGCTTCATCCATCTTACCTAGTTTTTGTATATGTATGGGCCATGTGGGCAGGCTCTGAATGGTGTTCCTTCAGCCTCTGTTCTAAACTTTTTGCCTCCTATTCCCTCCCAAGGTATTCTTGTTTCTTTTAAAGGAGGAAGAATTTGCATTTTGGTCATCCTTTGAGTTTTCACATGTTCCATGCATCTAGGGTAATTCGAGTATTTGGGTTAATATCCACTTATCAATGAGTACATACTATGTGTGTTTTTCTGTGATTGGGTTACCTCACTCTCCTGTATTTCTTTAGGGAGCTATTTGTGTGATTTTAAATCAGAGTCTTGTTTCTCAGGTGCTTTAGGGTATTCAGGGCTTGCTGTGGTGGGGGAAAAGGATTCTGCCCTGGTTGTCTCTGACTAGATCCTGTTCCTCCTTGTAGGTAGATAGAGGTCTATGACATAGGTTAGAGCAGGCCTCCTGGAAAGCAGAAAATGTTGTCTGTGGTTGGGGAATAGGGGCTTCTTCTCTGTTCTGGGTTATAGTAGACCTTTTTAGCAGACTGTCAGGCTGTGGAGTATGGGAGAAGACACAGGATCTGCACTGGACAGTGTTGCAGACCAGAAGGAAGATGTGCTCTGGCCAAGCAGATAGATCCCAAGTCAGTTGGGCTCCCTGGAGGATCCAAGCAGAGGCAGTTATTGGGGTGAGTATCTCACCTGTGTCCCTAGTTATGGGAGGCCTCCTGGAAGACAGGCTGTCCCTAAGGTATTAAAGAGGGGCAAGAGCACCTGATCTCCCTGGTTGGAGTTGCAGACCAGAAGGAAGATGTTCAACTATAAAGCTCATCTTTTTCCTTCTGCCAGTTTGATTCCCTATACAAAAATCCAACATTTTAGCTCTAAAGCGAGTCTTCCTTCCTTCCTTCCTTCCTTCCTTCCTTTCTTTTGTTCTTTCTTTCTTTCTTAAATACATTAAAATACATTTTTCTATGAATTCAACAATGCGAATCAAAAATCAAAATGCACAGTTGTAACTATGGTATTTTTATAGCCATATTCACAGACAACTGTAATAGTTATCTAATAGCACATGAAGAAATCTGACCATCAAAAGATTATCAGAAATACATGTGCATTATTATCCTGAAATATCTTAATCTGTAAATATTAAAGAGTCTAGAGTTGATTTATTGTTATTTAATTTATTTTTTAGATGCCCTTTTGTCTTCCAATGAGACAGACAAAGAAAAGTTGTGGATTTGGGTAGGAAGGGGTGATAGGAAAGATCTGGGAAGAGTTGAGAAAGGGAAAACTATAATCAGAACATAATGTATGAAAAAATAGAAAAAAATAAAATAATTACTGATGGATTTATTAAGATGAATATGGGATACTTTGCTGCCCATGCTTTGCTAAACATGCTCCACAGGGTATACTTCAATAACTATGCTACTTTGGGCAAGTGTTGCAGAGGTCTTCCTGCCACAGAAATGGTAATACGCCACCAACAGCAAATTGCTTTATCTTGTACTCTTACCACTGAAAGAAGCTCAGTGCTAAGGACTCCAAATTCTAAAGACAGTAGATTTCCATACTCAGTAGCACTGTTCTGGCCAAACACAGATTGGTATAAGCAACCAAAATATGAATATGACTGGGAACAAGAGACGTCCTGGCATCATCTTTATGATGCTGAAATAGACGTTCTGCTACTCAGGATATATGTTCCAACAACTCATATTATGCTGTATATTTTAGTATAAACAAATGCATTGGACCCGTGTCAAAAACCCCAATTAAGGGGAATCACAAAACAGGCATTCAGGTTTTGAAACTAAGCCAACGTCATCTCTAGCAAAGAATGGCAGTATTCAGAAAAGAGCAACTGGTATATAACTGGGTACCAGTAGGAAAAGAATGTGTGAACTTATTTTGTAAGGAAAGACACGGAAGGAACTGTCAGATAGCAATTTCTTCAAAATTCAAACGTTCCATCATGGAGGGAAGCTCATTAAAACACTGTAACATCTAAGGACTATGGAAATGTAATGAAAGTGTCATTAAGACATAAGCAGTTCTGAAAGGGGAATGATAAAGATTCAGAAAGTTCTAAAGGGGAAAAATCATTAAAATGCAGGACAATAATAAAAAAAACAAACAAAAATAAACTCTGAAAGTCTCAGGAAGTCTCTAAAATTTATCAGATACACAACACTCTCCACTCAAAACAACATATAAACATTAAGGTTTCATAAGAAGATAAACTACCATAGCCATAAAAGTGATACTTAAAGGGAATAAAAATTGTCAATTTATACTGAATTTGTGCTCAAGTTCTAAGATCAAGAACAAGGAGATCTCAGGAATCACTATATGCTCTTCTCAGAAAGAGAAGATTCACCAATGCCTGAAATAGTTATTTTTGCCTTAGTTCAGATTTATTACTGTGAAGAGACACCATAGCCATGGCAACTCTTACATATTCAACTCCACAGTTTCTAATATATCTGACCTGCAATGACATCTATATTCTTGTGCATCCACACAAGCCACAGGCACATATATACATGTGCAAATGGCATCAATGAAAGAAGAGGCTCTTGGTCCTATAAAGGCTCGATTCTCCAGTGTATGGGAATGCCAGGGTTGGGAGGCAGAAGGGTGTGGGTACGTGGGGGTGCATTCTCATGGAGGCAGGGGTTGGGGATAGAATAGGGATTTTCCAAAGGTGAAGCCAAGAAGAGGTATAACATTTGAAATGTAGATATAAAAAAATCCAATAAAATGAAAAAATTGTAATAAGTATATAATTAACAGATATAATAAATAACACATTTTGGTCAATAATATAAAACATTCAAAACATTTATTTGGGCTGGCTTACAGTTTTAGAACTTTAGACTTTTTATCATCATGACAGAAAGTATATTGGCTTACAGGAAGACATCATGCTAGCAAAGGAGCTGAGAGTTATATCCAGACTAGCAGGCAACAGAAGACAGCGAGACACATTGGGCTAGAGCATGTGAAGCTTCATATCAAGCTCCTCTATCAAGGACTCACCTACTCCAACAAGAACACACCTTCTAAATAGTATTACTTGCTATTAGCCTATGAGGTACTTTTATTCAAAGCACCATATTCCCTAAACCTCAGTGCTGCAGTTTGTATGTGTGTTTGTGGTGTGTGTGTGTGTGTGTGTGTGTGTGTGTGTGTGTGTGTGTGTGTGTGTGTGTTGGTCAGTGGCAGACAGAGTGATGAACCAAACAAATTCTTTAAGAACAAACTTCTTGTGCATGATAATGTATGTCTAATACACAAGAGGCAAAGGCAGGTGGAGCACTGTGTGTTCAAGTCCAAGCTGATCTCCACAGAGAGGTCCTTGCTAGCAAGGCTTACATTTTGGCTCATATCTAAACAACAAGAGTAGACTTTCAACCCACTTTATTTTTTAACAACTCTTAGCTGTCAACTAATTCAGGTGCCTTCTCATTTTCTAGAGAAAATTGATTTTCTTACAAAGATGACCCTTAATCGATGAGTGAACAACAAACTAGGCATGAATCTTTTCATTTTGTTAGCACATGGTCTCTGTAAATGGTAGTCTTTGTTCTGGGTTTACCACTGGACCATCAAAAGCTTTAGGGTCTATTTCCTAAGGTGTAAAAGCTACTCCTTCTAAACCACCTTTGATCTTGTCTTTTCACGTTATTTATTTTCCTTTAAATCCTTTACAAATTTTGCTTTCTATCATCTATTTTCCTGAGATGCCATCTTTAAATTATCCAATGCTCATATATTCTCTGATATAATTTAGAGTTTTCATAAAGAATTGTTCAAAATATCAGTATGAAACTATGGTACAGAAATGGCAAAATAAATATAATTTTATATTTGTACGTGGTAAACTTATATTTTTCTATAGAAATGTTATTCCAGTAAGAGGTACAAATTTGTGCTGGAAAATGACTTAGAAGGTAAGATAGAATACTGCTCTTCTAGAAAGCCCAATTTCAGATTACAGTTTCTACATCAAGCAACATATAACCTCCTATGACTTCAACTACATAATTTCCAATACCTCTGACCTCCAAGGGCACCTGTACTCATATGCAATAGATATATTTTGGTGGACAGAGACATAAACACGTGTACAAAATTGAAAATGAAAAAATGTTGTAAAAAGGAGTTCTTATATTTAAGAGATAAAATAAATTAAGAAATGTGGTCAATATTACAGAGATATACCATTTTTAACATAGAATAAAAATAAAGAGATGGGGTTTAAGATATGGTTGAGTGATTAAGAGCACATAATGCTTTTGTAGTGGATCTAAGTTCAGTTTCCATCACCAATATTTAGTGACTCAAAAGACCTATAACAACATCTTCCAAAACACATAAAAACATATGAAGACAAAAACATTATGGAGGTAAACATTTTGAACATAAACTTGATTTCAACATTTTGAATAATTATTATTTTTCACATGCCTCATACGTAAATCAATTTAAAATTATTAGTCAAAAAGATTAAGTCCTTGAGAATGAATACTTTATAGTAGAAACTGACTCTAGATTACAATATGGATAAGTGCTTTTTCTTCAAATAAAAAGAAAAATAAATCTCTTGTTTCCTTTTATAATTATGGTGAAAATAAAATTTATAATACTCTTCTAAGCACATGTTGACAGAAATATGCCCTTTATAATTTTGTTAGACATTTTATTACCATATTTCTAGTGGTATTTATCATTTCACGAACAATTGGCAGTTACAAAGCTTTAAACATTAACATTTTAATTCATCTGCTGACTTTATTCAGAAATAGCTATACACAAAATAAAGTCTCTCATACATTTTCCCTTGAGCAACTATAAATTTAAACAAGTAACTCTTCTTTATGATATGGCCTTATCTTTAGAGTGGAAATTTATCACTTGTATATTCCAATGAAGAAATTTTATTTGGAAAAGTATAGTTGTACACATTGACATTTTCCTTAGTGAATTAAATCAAGTTTCAAACATATGTTTAGTCAAATTATATCTAGGGTACTTAACAGTTTGTTTCTTGTCACAATATGCAGTAGAGGAAACAAGTTCCAAAATTAAATATAAAACCACAAGATTCCTTACTGGCATACTTGTGTGTGTGTGTGTGTGTGTGTGTGTGTGTGTGTGTGTGTGTCTGAGAGAGAGAGAGAGAGACAGAGAAAGAGAGAGAGAGAATGTGTGTATATACTTATATATAGTACAGCTTTCTAGAATTTGACAAGTTTTACATTACAAATTATTTTAAGAAATAGAAAACTTATTGATAAGCTACATTTTTTTCCATTTGTTTCACTGTAGCATTTGATGATACCATTTAATCAAAACTAAAGAACCAAAACATTGTAGAATCAGAGATAGTAGAGGTCTACGACAAACCAGTATTTTTCAAACATGACAACACCATTTCACACATGAACTCATATCAGCTGTGATGGAATGTATATGTCCTACTTCAGATCAAGCTGGCCAAATTCCCAGCCTGGCTAGGAAAGGTGTCTTATGAAGTTCATTTCTTCCTGAGAAACTGTTAGTAACTGATGCTTATGAAAAGAATCAAAGTTTATTCAAGGATGTAATACCCGAGAGGTTACAATTTGTGATACTGTAGATGGTACTAATGTGTGGAGTCCGATGTTTGTTTTAAGTAAGTTTCTTTTACTAATATGGGTGCCCTTGGATTTGGAGTGTAAATATTTAGAATTGAGACATCATCCTCAATGAGTATGAAAGGTCTTTCCCAACTCTTTTGAATCATTTCGATTATAATTCTATTTTATTAGATATTAGAATGGCTGTTTCAACTTGGTTTTGGTCTGTTTCTTGAAAACCATTTTTCAAGCCCTTTACTTTGAGGTAATGTCTATCTTTGTTTCTGAGGTGTGTTTCTTGTATGCAGTAGATTAATGGATCCTATCCTTTTATCCATTCTGTTAAGTTGCGTCTTTTTATTGAGGAATTGAATCCACTGATGTTGACCAATGATGGTTAATTCCTATTACATTGATGTCGGTGCTGGTAGTGTGTGTGTGTGTGTGCGTGTGCGTGCCTGCCCATGCATGTGCACATGTCAGCTTCCCATTTTTAGGTTTGCAGGTGTGGAATTATTTATTTCTTTGTTTCCTACAAATAGTTTTCCTTTTAGTATCTTTGGAAGATATGAATTTTTAAATAGATTGTGCTTAAATTTGGTTTTGTCATGAAATATTTTGTTTTCTCCATCTATGGTACCTGAAAGTATTATAGATGTGGATTATAGTTGTCTGGCCTACTATCTGTGACCTCTTAGAGCATACAGATATCTTCCTAGGCCCTTCTGGCTTTCAGACTCTTAGTTAAGAACTTATGTGTAATTCTGATAGGTCTGCCCTTATATGTTACTTGGCCTTTTCCCCCTGTAGCTTTTAATATACTTTCTTTTTACTGTACATTTAAAGTATTGATTGTATGTGATGGGAGAATTGTCTTTTGTTGTCCAATCCATTTTGTGTTCTATAAGTTTAAAATTAGTGCCAGATAGAGGGAGATAATGGAATCTTAAAACTGAAAAGAGAATCAGATCAGAAGCCGCCCATTGACCATTATGGTACTTCCTAAATTTTATTTGACTGATTGATTTTCTTCATTAAATAGAAAAGTATATTGCTGAAAAAATAAAATTAAAACTAATATGGATCTTTCAATAGAGCACTATACCTTGCACTATTCAATTTTAGCTCTGGAAACAAATAGTCCAAGTTCGTGTCTCTCTTGGAGAGTAGACCTTATGGACCATGACAAACATTTTTCATAGTTTCTTCCTCAGAAAGTCAAGAAAACTTTTATTTTGCTCCAATAAGTAAATTCAATACTCTAAAGGGTATTAATTGCTCATATAATATTAGTCAGTTATCAAGCCAGATGTTTGAACATTTGTTAAACACATTATCTCCTAACTAGTGATTTTTAAAAGCATATTAATTTATACTTTTACAAGGATGAAGAACTGTATGAAAAATGAACCCTAGGGGAATGCTTAACATTTTACACTAGCACTTTTGCATAAATAGTTTTTCTTTTTACTTTATTTATTCTTACAGAATACTCATTGTTTTTTTTCCATTTTCTGAGATTTAAAATCTTTAGGAAAATTTATAATATGAAAATTTTAATTATCACATAATTATAGATAAAAATACATACATCTCCACAAAATACTGGGAAATATGCCAGATCTATGTATTTATCTGTGCTTTGTATAATTTAGTAAAAGAGTATGTCTGTCTTTATTCAGAGGTGTGACTAGCTAAGTTATCTATGATGGTATTAAATATTTAAGGTTATGTTGTTACATTTCTTCAATTTTGCTTTTTAAAACTAGTAAATAATACTGTTATATCTTGAGCTGTGAAAA
Organism: Rattus rattus; assembly: GCF_011064425.1. NCBI lineage: Eukaryota > Metazoa > Chordata > Mammalia > Rodentia > Muridae > Rattus > Rattus rattus. The sequence goes on along the minus strand of NC_046157.1, from coordinate 45,976,809 downwards.
TTTTGTGGTCAGTGCTGAAGAGATACATTAGTAAATTGATTTAGCCACAGATAACCTGAGTGTGAATCCCTCACAATCCAAGCAATGCCTGGTACAGCAGTGTATACCCTTAAGCCAAAGGTTAGGGACTGGGCTGTCAAAGACAGGGGATCTCTATAGCTTATTGGCCAAACCTCCCATCAAATGAGTGGGTTCTGAGTTTAGTGAAATATCATGTCTTAGAAAAAAAGATGGAGAGCAACTTAGGAATATATTAGATATTGACTTCTGACATTGAAACGCCTGTTGACAAGTGTGCGTGCAAATTCACACCCACATAGACAAAATGCAAACACACACACACACACACACACACACACACACAGTTTATACCAGATGGGACTTCTTATTATGGTTGCTAATGTGTAATATGCAATGCTGTGCTTATAAAAGTACATATATCTATATTGACAGTGGAGTGTGGTATGATAAATTACCAATATATGGATCTTTTTCACTTATGTATTTACAAATATTGTTTTATACATTCATCATTATTAAGGCATGCAATTTTTAAAATATCATAACATACAAATATAGTCATACATAATAAAGATACATAAAGGTTGTCTAATCTACACTTAGCTCAAAGTTAAACTAAATGAGTTGATATTTTGTGAAGTAAAAAGTAAAATCTCATACACACAAACATAAATGCACTCATATACATAAACAAACATACTTACATTATAAAACATCATGATTTAGTTCTTGTCTCTTTATTTTAGAGGAACATGATGTTTTTCTCATTCTTTTTGCTGAAGTTACCACTGACTGGAGAACCTCCTTTGCATTTTTGTTCTCTGGCTTTTTAATTTGCTATTTGGTAGAAGGAATATAGGAGATAATATAGGAAGCCTTTACTAAACAGACATCTTAAAATGAAGACAGGAAAACAGTCTGCAAATACAAGGAATATAAAGTGATAATGCTATTAATGACACTCTGCTATGCTTGCAGACAGGAGTCTAACATGACTGTCCTCTGAGAGGCTTCGTCCAGCACCTGACAGGAACAGATGCAGAGACCCACAGACAAACATTAGGCAAAGCTCAGGAAGCTTTGGGGAAGAGTTGGGGAAGTAATCAGGGAGCTGTAGGGATCAAGGACACCACAGAAAGGCCTATAGAGTCAACTTACCTGGCCCCATGGGAGATCAAAGAGATTGAATCATCAACCAAAGAGCATGCATTTGCTGGGCGTAGGCCTATTACACAATTGTAGCAGATGCACAGCTTGTTTTTCATTTGGATCCCCTAAAAACTAGAGCAAGGGCTGCCTCTGACTCTGGCCTCATTGGGAGAGAATGTGCTTAGTCCTCCTGGGACTTGATGTATCAGGGTGATTTGGTAACTATGGGGCCTTCCCTTCTCTGAGGAAAGGAGGGTGGGGAAATTGGAGAGGGGGTTATGAGGATAAGACTGGGAGGAGAGAGAGGCATGGTGCTATGATCAGGCTGTAAAGTAAATAAATTAATTCGTTCATTAAGAAAAAGTTTTAATCTGAAAATACCCGTTAGGAAGCATAGGAAAGCAGAATAATGAGCATCTTACAGTGGAAGGAGAATATTAACAACTGCCATAAATATAAAGTTATATTCAGTAGGCCTTCTAAAAATATAAGATGAAATTCTATAACTATTTAGTAATATTTACATTAAAATAATCAAAAGGCTATGATTTGAGATACTTTAATTTCTCAAACAATTTAACATATCTATCACTACACCAATGAAGTCAAACATCAAACCAATGTCCTTCCCAATCTATATTTCAATCTCTCTGTCATTTTATCCACATATTTCAGATTCTGTCTTGGAGCTGTAATGACTATTTCCCAACTGATTTTCTTTTTTTTTCCAACTGAATTTCCTAATTGAAATTTCTCCTGGTTTATAATTAATTCTCCCTGATTTATCTGAACTAAATTTCTCAGTCATCTGTTCCCATTGATTCTTTCCAGGCACATCTTTAAAGGTTCTTTTACCATGGCTCTACATTCCCTACATCATAAGTCAAATCTTATTTCCTTCACTATTCTACGCAAGCATGTTTCAGTCTGGTTCTACAGTCTTTCAAATAGTCTTTGTTCTAGCCAATGTCACTTATTCCCACAGATGCCTCATTGCTTCCTTTTGTCTGCTAATTCTAATCACTACTTCTGTCAGCAATCTCTCTAGTGAGTCACCTCTCATACACATAGCAAACATTCATTTTTTATTTTGAAAATTTCTTTGACAAAGATTGAAGATATGACTGTCTCCTTTTCTTTCTTCCAAAATAGGTTATTTATATTATTATTGTACCATTTGCCAAGTAGAGTTTTACTTATCATCTATCAATCTGTCCCTCACTTATCTATCTGTCCTCAATCTAACTTCCTTGACAAATCGGGCAACAATCTAAGAGATTATTTATCTCTAATTTTAAAATTTCCAGCACAAAGTAAACATGTCATTGGGATGGTTGAAGCAAATTAGTTCACATGAAGATAGAGAATTATTTCATAATAGAGATTATGTTCATAATCAGGAAAAAATAATAATTACAATAAAAAAACAATGGCGTCTAGATGTTAATATCAAAATATCTTCAAGTAACCATTCTCTAGTAATCAAAAATTAATAAAGGTATGTCTTGAGTATTCACAATTTGTAGTTTAGAAACTTCATTTTAATTGTCAGGATACAAGTCACTGAGTGTGAAATGAAATGTTAAGTTAAATGATAATCTCAGAGCAAGCACTGTGTTTTTTTGACTCTTAGAATCTTTCTGTTCCATTCTCTCTTCTGCAATGGTCCCTGAGTCTAGGTTCAGGATATATGTCCTAGGTGTGTTAGTTGTGACTGACTGAAAAAGTCTGCATTTTAAACAGTTGTAGATTTCTGTAATGTTTCTTGATGAAGCTTGAGGACTTCTATTTATCTGTAAGTATAAGGATAATTATTTACAACTTATGACGGTTTAATGAAGTTGTGACTATAGATTCCCCTTCAAGTTCCATGACTTAATTTGTCATGCTTTTTCAAAAAAAATCAGAACTATATGTGCGGGTGCATGAAGAGAATGCAGAACATGTTGGTGGAATTGTACAATGATGAATTTTAAAAGGAGTATAAGGAAGGGGATTAGAAGACCAGGAAAAAAAGACAGTAGTGAAAGGATATTGAATACATCAAGTATTCTACTTTGTTTTGTTCTGTTTGAGACATGTTTAGGCAGTCATGTATAGTATAAACTTCACTCAGCTGCCTAGGATGTTTTGTACCTTGTGATATTCATACCTCAGACTGCTGTGTGAGGGAGTGCAAGAATGAAGCATCACACTGGACTTTTTTTTCTTTCAAGAATAATACATATTATAGAAACTGGTCAAACATCCTAAATTCCAAAATCAGTCTTTGAAAACAAAAGTGGAATTTCAAAACTTCAGCTTTCAAATATCGTGCTAAAAACCTCAATTAATGCATTTCACGTTGTTTTAGATTTTCTCTTCTAAGCATTTAACCTGTATAATGTATCTCGAGTTTATGTAGAAGTTACAATCTTAATGCTCTGTGGTGGATTTACAATCCTTCAAGGAGAATTATATATTTTATAGATTTTGTTCTTGAGCTGGCTGGGTTATATCCTATTGTTAATATCCTTGAATTTTATTTTCTTCCTAATAAGATGCAGATCTCTTAGGTTTACAGTGGGGCAGTTATTTGTATGTCTAGGAGCTATCTGAGTGGACCAATCTCTACATCCTTTTATTCTTCTACTTTTAAAATTGTCTCTGAGTAAAATGATATTTTTCATCAGAACTAAAATTGTGATGTTTAGATGTCACCTAGTTTTAATCCCTGTTTTAGATTCTCATGAGGATACTTAGTCAGCCACTTACAATGGAAAATACAAGCTGAGTTCTCACAACAGAAACTCAACTCTTTTTGTATACTCTTAGTGGCTACTTTTAGACAGCCCCTTTCAATGTGTCATATAATTCTTTACAGCCTCATTAGAGTAAGCATGGTCTCTCTTCAAAAAAAAAAAGCTTCTAATCTTCATTTCAGTCTATTTTCATTTCCTCATACAATCTTAGAAGAAATCTTTTTTTGACTTTATCTAGGTGGCCTTGAAACATTTGCCCTATCTCCATAAAATCACCAACTGTTGATTGTTTCTCATTTTAGAGTCAATCAAGAACAAGGATTTGCAAAATTATATTTTTAAGCATGTGTGCATGAATGTTTTATGTGGTATATGTGTGGTGAATACATGTGATGCATATTCTAGACTATGTGTATGTAAACTAATACACATTTATACAGAGGCCAGGGAAGCATGCCAGTCTCTTCCACTGCTGTTCTTTCTATAATTTTCTTGAGGCATAGCATCAGGTTCTCTCATATTACCTATAGTTTTGTCCTTTAAGCTAAACTGGATGGCCTAGAATTTTGGAGGTCAGTTTCATTTGTCCTCCAACACAGGTGTTAACTGTCAGACATAGCCATACTGCAGATTTGAACTGGGTGCTGGAGATTTGAGCTTATGATTTCCAGTAAAATTTTTAACCACTCAGCCATGTTCCCAGCACTCTAAATAATATATAATTCATATAACCTTATAGATTCCCAGAGTATATGATGCCATGATGGCCTGTGTCAGTATGAATTTACTATATATATATGTATATATATATATAATATACAATATATATATATATCTCCACTATCTCATTATAATTTAAATGGAACCATTCATCAATCACTTTCTTTTATTTCAGCATTCCTGAAGAGCAATGCGACACTCTGGTTTTTTTTTATATTTTGTTAATATTTTATTTGTTTAGACTTCAAATATTGTCCCCTTTCCTATTTTCCTATCCACAAAACCCTATTCAATCCCTCTCTCACTTCTTCTATGAGGGTGTTCCCATACCCAACAACCCACCCTTTCTCACCTCCCTGACTGACATTCCCCTATAGTGGGGGATCCAGCCTTGGCAAAACCAAGGGCTTCTTCTCACATTGGTGCCCAACAAGGACATCCTTTGCTACATATGCAATGGGAGTCAAGGATCTGTCCATGTGTACTTTTTGGGTGGTGGATTAGTTCCTGGGAGCTCTGCATGGTTGGTATTGCTTCTCATATGGGGTTTCAAGTCCACTTCAGCTCCTTTAATTCTTTCTCTAACTCCTCCAATGGAGACCCCATTCTCAGTTCAATGGTTGTCTACTAACATTTGCCTCTGTATTTGTCATGCTATGGCAGAGTCTCTCAGGAGACAGCTATATCACTCTCCTGTCAGCATGCATTTTTGGCATCAGCAATATTGTCTGAGTTTGGTGGCTGTATGTATATGGGAGGGATCCCCAGGTAGGGCAGGTTCTGAATGGCCATTCCTTCAATCCTTGCCCCAAACTTTGTCTCCATATCTTCTCCTATGAATATTTTTCTTCCCCCTTTTAAGGAGAACTGATGCATCCACATTTTGGTCCTCCTTTTTGAGTTTTCATGTGGTCTGTGGACTGTATTTTGGGTAATCCAAGCTTTTGGGTTCACATCGATTTTTGAGTGAGTGCATACAATGTGTATTTTTTTGTGTGTGTGATTGGGTTAACTCACTCAGGATGATATTTTCTTTATTGTTTCTATTTCCATTTTTAGGTCCTGGATGGTTTTCTTCAATTCTTCACCTGATTGGTTGTGTTTTCTTGTAATTCTTTAATTTTTGTGTTTCCTTTTAAGGGCTTCTACTTGTTTACCTGTGTGGTCCTATATTTCTTAAGGGAATTATTTATATCCTTCTTGACATCCTCTAGCATCATCATGAGATGATTTAAATCCAAATCTTGTTTTTCTGTTGTGTTTGTTTATCCAGTATTTGCTTTAGTGGGAGACTTAGCTCTGATGACATCAAATAGTCTTGGTTTCTCTTTCTTAGGTTCCTGTGCTTGCCTCTTGCCATATGGTTATCTTTGGTGTTAGCTGGTCTTGCTGTCTCTGATAGTGGCTTGACCCACCTATAAGCTTGTGTATTAGCACTTCTGGAGACTGGTTTTTTTCCCAGTGGGATCTGCGTACAGAGAACTGTGGGACTGGGCCAGCTCTGGGAGCAACGGAATCTGGAAGGGTCCTGTCCCAGACTGCTTCTGGGTTCCTGTGTCTTGAGGGCTGCAGTTGGGTCTGTCAGTGCAGAAATGGTGGTCTTCCCTCTGCTCTCAGTTGTGTCAGTGCTCCTGGCAACTGGCTTTTGGCTCAGGCCACAGGCAGAGATTGGCAGGATCCTATCCCCGACTGCTACCAGGTTCCTGTGTCCAGAGGGCTCTAACAAGTTCCTCTTGAGCCAGGAATATGAGCAAAAGTGGTCATCTCCCCTGAGCTCTCAGGATGTTCTACACTTCTGAGAGTCCAGCTCTCCCCGACCCCCTCCCCCAGGTTTTGAGTACAGAGAGCTGTGGGACTGTGTTAGGTCTTGGCCCAGTCAGAAACCAGAACTCTGTCCTGTCCCAGAGTTTTCCTGGGTTCGTGTGTCCTGAGGGCTCCAGTGGGTCCCTCATAGCAGAAGTCTTACCTCTGCTCTCAGGTGTATCAGAATTTCTGATGACTCTGTGAGACTCTTCTAATACAAAGACTCTTTCTGCTATACTCTTTACCAATACTATGTATGAAATATTTGAACATCTCCCAGAAATTACTCTCCCAATATTGTATAAAATTGCATTTATTCCTCATACAAATAAAGTTGGAAAATTCATCCACAAGTTGAAATCATGGCTGACCATAGTAGTGAGTGATACTAATGACAAACAATATGTCTTTTTAAGAATGATGTCATGTGTTTAAAGGGCTCACCAGTTAAGAATTAGTACTATCTTAGCAGAGGAGCCATGTGTGGTACCAGTAACAATGTCAGGTACCTCACTTTCAAATGCAATTCCAATTTTAGGGCAGTCTAGTGTCCTGTGCTTTCCCGAACAGTCAACTACATGTATACAAGAAATAAACTTACGTGAAAATATACATAGAGTCTAATAAAAGAAAGATGTAAATTTTAATGACTCCAAATCTCATAGTATCATGTAGCCATTTCAATTGCTTTTTTTTTTCCTTTTGTTTATCAGTCTACCTGTCAATCTCCAAAGGAGTTGCTTATGGTCCACATATGAAAAAAACAGATTTTATATTATACTATCCAATTTACATCATATCTTCCATTTTAAGAAGAGGATAATAGAAAAATCCAAGGCAGTATCCAATAGCAATTCACAGTCAACAGTGAATATTTAACTTGAGGATGGAGAATTGTCCTTTTGTATGTCCTTCTCATCATTATACCCTATCCCCAATTTTGTGGTCCCTGAAAAAGTTTCCCTTTGTACTTTACCTACTGAGAATTAAGAAACACCCACCTCTTTGTGTTGAGAGCCTTTATTAGTCTCCTTGCTACTCATATTACTTTTAGAAAAAAATTTAAACCCCTTAAGTTTTTATAGATATTTATTGTTTAGTTTAATATTTACATACTCTACCAGAAATTTTCTTCATAAGTTTAGTAGACAAGTTATTTCCTTTCAAGAAAAATCATGTATTAATAGCCAGATTGACCATCGACAACTCACTGAAAGTTTGTAGCATTAGTTCTGTTTCTATCGTAAGACCAACCCATCCTTAACCAAGCAGTGAAGCTACAAACCTTGACCATGTTAGCTCTGTGATCGAGATATCTTTTAATCTATTTTCTATGAGACATTTTAACTAATTAAAGATTTTCTTTACTTGCTCAAACTCTTAATTGGGTCTTAAATCTGAGACACTTTAATCCATTCAGACATTATAATGACAGCTGTAATAACCATTCCTTAATTTGATTCTTGTCAATCAAAGAACTTTTTATTTTTCTACATAAACTCTGATGTTCACAGAAATATCTACTTTTTGAGAACTCTTTTACAAATGTCCTCAAACTGTTGTCAGTAGAAATCAATAAACACAACTCATGTTTGTTTTGCTCATTTACTCTTTAAAACTTCATTAAGTTTGTGCCTGGCCAACCATGTTCCTTTAGGATCCTTTAACTAAGAATTCACCAGTGGAAAACATGAATTATTAATGTCGAGAGTCAAAAGTTTCACAATCTTTAGGCCCAATCCAGTGTCCAGATTTGATATGTTTTAAAGTACATGTCAATTGTGATATGGATGTCTATACAATAATTTATCTAGGCCATGTTTCCTAACATGGTCTCCAAATAGGAATTACTTAAAATAGTAATTGGGAAAACATGGCATATTTTTTGCTAATTTTCTACTTTTCTACAATGCTAGAAGACCAGCCTGGGCAGCTGCTGTTCACGTAATATCTGAATGTTGAGGATCCACTTTCAGCTTAGTTGATGCAATGGGGAAAGTAGAAAACAAATGTTACCATTAAAAGATTCTACTTAGAAGTGATTTGTGGAATTTTCTGCACATTCTATTGAATTAGTAAGTGGTTGTCTCTCCAAATTCAGAAAGAAGGAAGAATGCAATGCTAGCATGTGTCTGGAAGAAGAACACCTCAAAATAGCTGGCAGTACCAATAAACAACTGACCTGCATTACAGGATCCAGTAAGCTACAACCTATCCCACTGAAGTTATACTTTGACTGCTGTGACATTTTGCCTAAACTCTGAAATGTTGAATCTCCCCATCATTCCAATCATAAGGAACAAAGAATTTAAGAAATCTAGTATCTCCCATAAGCTGAGGTTATTTATTCAAATCTTATAGTTAAACTTTTACATGAACAATTTTATTTTGTACAATTTAATTTGAAATTTATCTCAAAGAACTTCTAATAAATAAAGGGTTTTTAGCTTTCTGGTATTTATAATATAGGAATAGAAAAACCCCTTCCTAGAACTGCTTAGCACAGTACAGATATGATTCCTTATGTTTCATGATCTCTGTCTCCCAGATTCTAATATTTCATAACACTGTAGATCTATATTTATGCCTGATAGAAGATTGTGTCAATCAGATGTCCCTATCACTGTGGCAGAATTCCTGGCAAAAATGTCTGGAAGAAAATATTTGATTTGTACCATAGATTCAGAGATTGCAAGTAATGATATTTTTTGGCTCAGTTGACTGTAGGAAGAAGAAAGTTGACATAAAATTGAAAATCTAGCACCTGAATTTCACATTATAGATTCAAAATTAAAAACTAAATTAAAATTTTATTGTGAAAAATGACAAAATGAAATATTTAAAAAGGATTGTTTATTAATTAACAGATACTGGTTTTTGAAAATGCTTACATATAGTAGTAATTATTTCATGATCATCTGATAAATATTTAATATAAGACAGATTCTCTTGTTCATTTCTCATACTATTGTGAATACAATATTAGAGAAGAAGACTGTAATTCTCAATCTCTACTCAAATACTTCCTCTTCTCTGTCTTTTCATATATCTTAACTTTTATCCGGGTTCAGAAAATAAATATGGAATAATATTATTCATTTTGCTATAATCAAAGGTACATAGTGTATATCTACATATTCATGCTTTTCTGATTTCTCCCAGTACCAAAAATTTTATGTTCACAAAATGGTATCTATTACAAAAGTCAATAAGTCAAATATCAGGACCCTAAATTATGTGATTAATTTATATATTACTTATATGTATATATACTTATATGTACTTATATGTTTATATATTATTTATATATAATATATATTTAATATATATATTCTCCTTTATGGAAAACACAGGTAAATAGCAGAGAAACTTCTGTTCCAATAATGCCCTATAAGTAAAAAGAACACAAACTAATAAATTGTTGATAATTTAAGGTATTTAGCTAATGAGTAGGTCAGTGACATATTTGAACCCAAAGCTTTGGACAGGTAATTTGGTTATATAGAAGAAGTCCAACTGAAGTGGATAAATACTTTCATAAGGTTTTTATTCTTACCTAATTCATTAGTTTTGCATTTTATTTAAACCTACAGGAGGAATTTAGTGGTCTATAATCTAGATGCCAGCCCTTACCAGAATCAAGGCTCATGGCAATCCTGACCTTGAACTACTGGCATCAGATTAAAACTGTTCCATGGCTTGTAAACCACTCAGCTGATAGCGATCTATATTAATAACTCAAACAACAAATGAAAGTTCACATTTTCTCTCTTTTTTATTGCTAAGGCTCAGCATCTAGAGCCTGATTAGTAGAGAGTGATTATAGTACTACTTCTGTGTGAATGATAATTGGAATTGATGGGCATAAACTGTTTCCCAGAAATGAAAGAAGATGTTCTCAATAGCTCTTCTGCATTGCATGTTGCAGAACCAGAATTTGCAAGATATAAAGTTGGACCAAATTCTCTCCTCTACTAGTTAACGAAATTCATTCTACAAACACAGGATTTTTTTCTATCAAGATGAAACATAAGGAACATTTTACATTATTTTTAGCCAGTCTTAGATAATAATGTGATCTTCAGATATAAATGCCTACTTTTATAATTTTGAAGATAATCATATTACCGTTCCATAGTTTTTCCAAGGGTTTTTAACATATAGTTCCCAAAGTCAGTCTTTTGCTATAGCTACAAAACATGACTCACTGAAATGGCTGTGACCTAATGCTGTTTGTGTTATGTTTATTTTGGTCCCCAAAACTGCTTACATGAGTGTCTGCGCATAAGACATGAGAAACCCTCCCCCAGTTGACTCCTACTGGTAAATAAAGATGCCAGTAGCCAATGTCTGGGGAGGACACACAGAAGTGAGACTTTTAGGATTCCTAGGCTTGGGAGAGAGAAGAGAGGAAGAAGGAGAATCATCATGAGAGGGGTGCAGGATAAACCAGCCATGTAAGAATACAGGTAAGTGGTTCTAGTGGCTACTTCCTTGATTGGGTCTGGGTAGCAGGGAAGAAATATAGTTTTTAAAGGATATCAACTCTAGAATACCAAAGGGGAGGGTTATGAGCAGCAGGAAGGATTAGAAGTGCCCAACCATTAAACTAGTCAAGGCATATTAAAATTAACTGGCGTGTGTGTGCGTAGAGTTATTATCCAACAGTATTGGAAATAAGAAGAGAATAAAAATCACAACAGACCAGGCTCTTCAAGTAGGTAGCTTTGGACTCCCATCATTGTCCTTAGTCAGACAAATAAAAGCTCATACAAGTTAGACCAGGCAAAACAGGCAGTGGTAGTAAAAAAAAAATATTCTCAAAGATCTTGGAGTTGCCATCTCAAGCTTGAGCTCCTGAAATCTCTCATAGAGCATCTTGTTCTCAGTCTAACTAGGTCATTTGTCATATCTTTCTCCAATTAAAAACTGTATTTTAGTTAATATCTAAACTACAGTTAGACTTTATTTTGTGTATGTTTATACCTTTTATTCTATCTAACTTTGCATCACTTTGAAACAGTTAACCAAATATTAATAAATGAGTATAACAGCACTAGTTATTTACACTAATGCTATTCTTCCATTTTCCCATAGTGGAATGCAGCAAGACTAGACCAGAGCATATCTGGGGAAACAACATAGTGAAATTTTAGAATAAATGTAGGATTATTGAATCAAATTTCATGGACCAAACAACTATCATTCTATCTGTAAAACAGCTATATGCTAAGAAGAAACTTTATAGGAAAGGACTGCCTGCAGCAGGCATAATAAAGGCTGCATAATGAAATAAGAGCTAATTCCTAAATATTATTTAACTGTACTTTTCTTCAATAATAAAGACTTATATGAAGCAATAATCAACTGATCTAAATAAGGCACTTAATGACTGGGATGATGTTCACACAAGCATGAGATGCTACCACACTACACAGAGACAACACAGTTAATGGTTCAGTTATTATGCCTAAACACATTACACAGGTATTGGTCTAGGGGATATGTCAGTAATTCAATAGAAAGTTACTTATTTAACTATCACCTAAAGTAGTATTTGATTGGTTCTTAGAAGCAAAAATGGAATTTGTATAAAATTATTCATGTATCCTCCAAATCCTTTTTGGACATTTTAAGTAATAATTTTAGGGACTATAAGTTACACTGCATATACACTTAAACATAAATGTTCTACCCTTCTATTCACTTCCTGAGAATCACACAAGTTACTTAGGCAATGCAATTAGTTCCTCAGTGTCTCCTGTACCCATCATGAAATACAATAAAAGTTATGAAGATCAAGAAGCACCCTGTTTTTAAATCCTACTTTTCTACTTTTAATAGAAAATATTAAATTTAAATATTTTAATATTGAAATCATTAAAGCAAAGTATCTTTTTTTTTCTTGAAGCTTTTTTTTTCTTTTTTCTTTTTTTCTGTTTTTGGAGCTGTGAACCGAACCCAGGGCCTTGTGCTTGCTAGGCAAGTGCTCTACCACTGAGCTAAATCCCCAACCCGCAAAGTATCTTTAAAGAAAAAATAATAAGTACAATTAAGGTCATATTTACACAAGAAAATATATTTATATTGTTTGCAATAAAAATTTTGTTTTATAATATATATATACTTAATGATCAAATGTGAACCTTAAATTTTTGATAGATTTCCAGTTTTTCCTCTTAAATAACGAGCAATATGAAAAACACCAATTTTATCAATTTATCATTATTTTAAAAAGAATTGAATCATAATGACAGAAACCAATCTCCTGATGGTTGGAAATATTTCTTTGCCATTTGAAATCGCATACTGCCTTGAGAAAACATGAGTAAATTATGTAAAAATTTTAAATACATGTTACAGTCTTTAAATTTTATGCTTCTAAGAACACCATGATCTCAAAACTTTGATCTTAATGGAAGCTCACCAGCGTCTCACCTAACAGCACTAACTGGAGTCAACCCTCAGTATTAGGGGATGGTGATCTTGGACTTCCATTTCACAAAAGGTTTTACTGTGGAATGCCTTGTGTACTGATAAAGCACCATCCTTTCAGAACACATCAGAGTCCAGTATGCAGTTAAATTGAGAAGGAGGACCTGATACGAACAAAGGAGACAACTTAGATATAAGTAGGATGTAATAAACAAGGGATAACAAAGGAAAGGAAATAGAAATCAGGTTCCTGGAAACAATCAATTCCCATTTTGATAAAACATAGAGTCTAAGAGAGTAATTAACATCAGGCCAGATCAATTTTCCTCAATAGAGTATTTTATTAGATTGCTACATGACAGCATACTAATTAAAACTGATCAGTCTAATTAGAATCCCATTAATAGGGTAGGTAAGGGCATCGAACATTCTAACATTCAAGTAGCAGTGGCTGTGGATGCCTTCTTTTAATATTGATATTAGTTGCGTCTTTTTATTGGATATTTTCTTTATTTGCATTTCAAATGTTATCCCCTTCCCTAGTTTCCCCTCCGAAAACACCCTATTCCATCCCCCCAACCCCTGCCTCCTAGAGGTTGCAATACCCCCACCTACTCCCTCCCACCACCCCACCTCCCTGCCCTGGCACTCCTCTACATTGGGGCATCAAGCCTTCACAGGATCAAGGCCTCTCCTCCCATTGATACCTGACAAGGCCATCCTCTGCTACATATGCGGCTGGAGCCATGAGTCCCTCCATCTGTACTCTTTGGTTGGTGGTTTAGACCCTGAGAGCTCTGGGATGTCTGGTTGCTTGATATTGTTCTTCCTATGAATGGCAAACCCCTTCATCTTCTTCATTCCTTTCTCTAACTCCTTCATTGGGGACCCTGTTCTCAGTCCAATGGGTGGGTGCAAGCATCCACCTCTGTATTTGTCAGGCTCTGGTAGAGCCTCTCAGTAGGCAGCTATAATCAGGCTCCTGCCAGCAAGCACTTCTTGGCATCTGCTGTAGTGTCTGGTGTCTGTGTTTGGTGTCTATGTGTGGTAGACACCTTTTAAAGATGTTTTTAAATTTTTAAGAGAAAACCTAAGCATGAGCTAGAATATCTAAGGAAGTGGAGAGCCAAGTGAAGCCATCCCTCCAGAAGCCTACTATCCAGAAACTTCAAAAACTAATATAGAAAAGGAAAACAATGTATAGTTTCTCGAGCATTCTAGCAATTACAAAATCATAACACCTGTGAGTTACAGGCAAAAGAATAAGAAGTTCACTGTTATCCTTGAACAGCTAAAAAGTTCCTGGTCAAGAAAGAGCAAAACAAAACTAAACCAAAACGACTCAAATTTTATCATTTTAAAAATTTGGGATTAATTAAGCTTGTAATATTTAGAAATACAATATAAAAAGATTATAAATGCAGCAATAAAATAATTGACTTGGCTTAGGTCCATTGTGAAAAAGAAAGGATGAAATTAAGGAATTGGTCATTTCTAATATTGATAATAGCAGAGTTCTTGAGAGATTGAATAAAAATCAAATCATGGACAGATTATTCAAGATGCATTATTTTTAACAATCCACACTTTCTCCTTTATCCTTATATATTAGAAAAAACTAAGCCATGTCAACAGTAAATCATTAGTCCTAATCATGTAGCTATCTCGCATTTGATGAAGCCTTGTTCAGGTGATGGAGACATTTCTTTTCTCTTTTATTTTGTACAGAATGGAGAGTTGTAGGGGGAAAATATCAACATGAATTATTCTTGCATAAACTCTACCTCTCAGGTGCCTGGTAGGAACTGGATGGGCTTCAGTCTCCTGAAGACTTACAAAGTTAATTCTCAGTCTGTTCTACATATTGCCATTCTCTGGACATATTAAAGATCTGTAGTATTGTCCAGATTAGCATCATTGCCCAATGCTGTGTAATGTTCATTTTTGTCCATGATTCCCCAGGACTCATGGTGCTCTTTTCTGGTCAATTCTCTTCAAATATGCATATTGCCTAGAATGCCTAGGTACTAGCATTTTAGGAAAATCACAATCATTGGAAATATGATACACTGTGTTATATTTCTCTCCTTCCTATGTCAAAAATATCTCTCCTTGTTAAAAGTTTTAAGTACCTACCTGCTACTTTGTCCACTCTACTTGAAAAGTTCATCATACAGCCACTTGTGTATCATTCTCATGTTCAGTCTTCATTTTCAATGTGGAAAGAATGGTAGGTAATATATTAAGCTTCAGCCTAAATGTTTACGTACCGCTCATCCTTCTTAATTATTCCTCTGACAAAAATAATTGAAGAAATGTCCTTTCTTGTCTTCTGAGACAAGTAATCCATGATTCCAATACAGGATTTAAATTCTGCATATACTGGAAAAGTTTTTTAGGGAAATCTTTTCAATAAATATAGTATCTAAATAATTCCAGATGTTTTACCAAATCACAAGATCAGTTGGAGTTTGCGTGTGCTTGTGTTTACTAGGACATCCTAGCTAAGTGAAGTAAAATTTATCAAAATGAATGCTTAGGTACAACTCTGCTTTGTTTGTTTCTCAGGTCAAATCCTGTGGATTCAGGCAGAGGAGCACAAAACAAAGAGTTTCTGATTCAGTTTCTATGCATATGTTCTTGCATCAGTAGCATCCTCAGCTTCAACATGTGACTTCACAGTGTGATGTGTGCATAAATAACAACTATTATAGTGACATTTTCATAGGTTGGCCCCCTGACATAAAATATTACACTCTGTCCTAGGTAATCAACAAAAGCTTGACCAGAACTCTAATCTAACTTTAAGGAAGCTAACAAGTGCCCTTAGAAATTTGTCCAGAATAGAGTGGGAAGAAATACAATATTCTTAACCCCATTAAACAATTCAGTTTATAAAATACAATTTGACAGTTTTCACTTTATAGAAAACACCCTATTTCAGCTCAAAACAAACGATTCCGGATCTCTTCTTTCCTTACAATTTTGTTGATGTCTCATGGTTCAGTCATGTCTTTTGCGATCATAAGAGAATTTCTCAGTGAAGTTTTCTAAGCTCTAAAAGGTTTTGCCATCTTCTCACTTCACAACCTCACACTAAAATCAATAGTGAGCTAGCTGGTGGAGATATTGGGTGGTTCTGAGAAGTATACTTAGTCCACAACTTGCTTTTACAATTTATTCATCTTGTACATTTGTTCATCTTATTACATTTATTCATTTATTCATTTATGGCTGGATGCAAGGAAGATATTTTTTGTTATTCTACCCAAAGGCATTTAGAGTCTGAGTTCAGAGAATCCTGATCAAAATTTTCTAGAAACATTAATAAACTTCTGAATGATTCGATTCCATTTATTTCATACATATAATAACATACTGAAAGGTCCTTTTAAGACAGTCTCAAATTTTGCTTATTTTGGCTTCATTTCATTGAGACTTCTCTTTCACATTATATTTCAGATACAAATGAGAAAGCCAACTTGTCCCATCTTTCTCTTAAAGCTGGAACTTTCAATAGTAGAACTTTAACTTTCGATAGTAGAAGGGCTTCTACTACTACAAGATATCTACAAAACAGTTGGCTACTGAACCCATTGCCTGACTTGAATATTTAGTCAAGGACAAGAATTAATTCCTAAATGCTAAAATTATTATTTAAATATTGTTCTAAAAAAATAAAATGATTTCTAATAATATTCTGCTATACTCACAGATTAGTGCCTTGCCCAGTGATCATTAGAGTGACTTCTTCCTGCGCCAGACTGGAACAGAGATTGACAGCCAGCAATATATAGAGATTCAGAAACCTTTCAACACCTAATGAGTGCCTAAATGGGCCTTCTCCATTAAATCCTCCCCTCTCAAGTATCAAGAAATCCTAAAGAAAAAAATCTCTTTACAGAATTCTATGTACGAATGGTATTTATTCAATATTAATATAGAAAGTATTTCAATTGTCCTTGCCATTTGGAATCTCCTATATTTCTAAATGTATATATCCAGACCCTATATTTAGAAAGTTTAAAATTTCCTCTTGACTGATAAATATGAGTTTGCTTCATGATAAATTCTAGTCTTGCATGAGGAAACATGACTCACAGAATCATATAACTGACACATATAATGCTTATTTATAGAGGATGAAGTTCAGGTTCATATGAAATAGTAAATTTCACAACCATTTCTCATTTCGTCCAACAACTTCAATTTCTATCTGGCATGGTTTATTTTGTATATATTTAATATATCATAAGGAAATGCTTAAAAGTCAATTTAAGAATAACTTCTAAATATTTTCAAATAAAACTTTTGTGCATTGGGATTTTTAAAAATACCAAAGGCCACATTTCTATCTGGCATGGTTTATTTTGTATATATTTAATATATCATAAGGAAATGCTTAAAAGTCAATTTAAGAATAACTTCTAAATATTTTCAAATAAAACTTTTGTGCATTGGGATTTTTAAAAATACCAAAGGCCACTCTCAATCACTATACAGCCTCCCCTTTCAACAAAGAAAAGCAAGTGTTGCAATATATGTGGTCCTTCAAGGAAATCACCATAATTTTAGTTCATGATTTGGCAAGTAAAAATACGTTTTTGTCCATAGATTTTACAAATGCATGCTATAAAATTAAACCTAGAGTCTTCCTATACATAAATATTGCATTCAGGGTATGTAAAATGTTAGTGATGAGAAATTTTATCTTCCCAAAACCTTTGAACTCTTTTATGATCCATAATCTATTTGTCAGAACATCTGTTTGGCTCTACTTAAGAATAGAAGGCACTGAATTAAGCCACTTGACATCAAATTTCACAAAAAACATTTTTTTAGAGCAAACCCTTATTTATTTCCTGAACTATTCTATTTTTCCAAATATGGCACTGTATTATGTTTTGTATTGGTATAATAAAACATTTGAGGCTAAGCACATTAAAAAGAAAAGATGTGTATTTAATATTGAGCCATCCTCTAGCAAGACCTTTTAAAGCAATTCTAAATCTGACTCAGTTTGCTACCCACTTACCCTCCACACTACACTCAACAATTAGAAAGCCTACTCCCTGTCAGTTGCCAGCTATATTCCACTGTAGCTACTCTATCCTCTGTCTTATGCTAAATTATTTTAAAATATAGTCTTCCATGTTGCGAATTCTTCACAAGGACTTTAAACAGTCTAAAACTTAACAATAATATCTTATTTGGGAGAAATCCTAGGAATCCATTATTTGCTGGGTTTAGTGAATAAATAGACAGAAGTCTCTAAACAGTTTTCTATTTTGAAGAACATGTGTTATTCAATGATATGTTAAGATATGTTACTTATGTACATACGTTTCCATACACTTTCATCAAAGCTTCAGTATTTGTGATTTTATTCTAATATTGGTTTTCAATTCTTTCTTTTCTCTCTCAAGTATCCATAAACTAAGAAAGCGGCTTGCTTAAAACACCATCCCAGTAGTGGGAACACTAGATTGCAAAGCAAAAAAGTTTGGAATCATCAAAACTTCCCTATTCAGGATGAACATTAGATCTAGATTTAAAAAAAAAAAAACAGCAACAACATACAATAAAGATTGGCAGGTATGAAGAAAGAGTCACTGGAAATCTAATATCTGTGGGGGGCTTAGTGGGTAGAGAATGAAAATGGCTAGGGATGTGTTCTTACACCACTTCTTCATGTGGAAGTGATGGATTGATTGCTTTGAATTTCAAAGAGGAATAAATACACAGGATCCTGATGAGCACTGCAGTGTTTATCAGTGTATATGGTGTTTATGCTGGAGTTTGATTCTGTGAGGCGAGAAATAAGTACCTTAGATCACAGGCTAGATGGAAGCTTTTAACTAGGCCAAAGGAGATAGAGTTCAAAACGGATTCAAAATATTTCTATTAGATCTAAGATGATACCAAGTGAACAATTCTGTTTAAGAATTTTTTAATACTCATTGTGGTAAATTCCAACCGGTTTTGACTCAATTAAATTAACCCTCTTCTCAACAACTTATAAAAATCAACAACTCATTTTTAGCTGTGTTAAGGGTACATCACCATTGATTAGCATACAATATAATTCTGGTATAAAAATTACTTTGTAATTTAGTTTCGAAAATTATTTTCATACATACATATCTGTATATATCCATATAGATATAGATATATATATATGACTATTACTGTACAGAATTCCTTTATTGGTTTCCTTTCTCTCTTGAGCAGTCATTTAGCAGGAGTTGAATACATGAACACTCTATTATCAGTTCTTCTGAAAGTCATTGCCTAGTTCTCCTTTAAATATTTCTCAATCTCCCTCTAGTAACTTGATAGTCAGCTTCCTTCTGGAAGAATGACTTGCATATTTTAATGTAGAGAAATTATACTTTATAAAAATTAATTGCACAATATAAGATATTGGCTACTATTGTAGGTAACTATGGGCTATTTGTATGGCTAGTAAGATTTAACATTTCTAGCTATCCAACAAACATTAATATTCAAATATGAAAATAAAAGAGAAAATTCCCAGGAACTCCTGAAATCTTGAAGCTTTCAATATTTTTATAAGTTTAAAGTGAAAACAAACACATTTAGTGTTTTCATAAGATGTATATTAGTAATGTTTTTCGTATTCTAGAAGTATTTCAATTGTATTTATTGAGAAACATAATCCTCGAGAAAAATTGAATACTCGCAAATGTCAGTGAATATTATTAAGAAACTTTTAAATAAAATTGTGATCTATTGCAAAGGAATAGAAAGATAAAGAACCATGTCTCAAAATTACGAGAAGTATTACTTATTAGCACAGTAAAGTTGTCATTTCTTGAAATATTATTCAGAATATTTTCAAAATGTACCATACACATGTATATACTTTTGCATATTAGAGATACTCTGCTCTAAATATAAGATAATAATAATAGTAACCCAATTATATGATGTGGGCCTCCCTATTCTCATGAACCCTAAGCCTATACAGTCCACAAGGGCAGTGGGAACAGAGAATCACATGAGTGGTTCAGAAGCCGTATGAGTACCTGCAGTGAATGATCATGCTGGGACAGCTTGTCCGTGAGCAGGTCAACGTTACTTGGGGTGATTGAAGGCTTATAAAATTTTGGGGAAGTGAAGGTAGGGGAATCCAGAATGGGCACAGGTCATTGGCTGGAGGCTTCGGGTACTGGGCATACCTCATTCTCATGAGGAATCATTTCAGAAATCTCAAGTGCTGGCTGAACAGGTTTTGTCAGATGAAAGGAAATTGATCCTATAAACTAACTGAGACTACATGACTGTCATTCATCATATAGAGGTGAGTGTGGGGTCTTAGAATTCCCCATCCAAGGTCCAAGAAGGAGAAAAAATGCTAACAAGGGATTCTCCCATTTGGCACAGAGCTCTGAGGCTTGCCAGCCATGGTGGACTTTGACCTTAATTAGCAGAGTCTTCCCACAATATAAGAATAGCTCACCATTAATAGACAGATCACAAACTCAAACTGGCAGTATGGAAGTAGCTACTGCCTCATCAGATTGTAGTAACTTTCTCAAACATATTCATGACACAACTATCAGAAACTTTCATCTTAAAATTTAATATATATCATTCTCATGGCTTATTTGTTATTAGTCAACTTTTAAATCAATAATATCTCTACCTCGTATAAATAGGCTTTCATTCTTATATAAAATATTTTTATTGTTCCTTCAATTTGTTACCTGCTATCTGGACTTGACGTAAAAATACATTTAAATCAATGAAGAATACCAATGGAAGGCCTATGAACTGAAAAGTTTTATTGCAACCCCCAAGAGCCTCCAAGTATTATTTAAATACTTTAAATACCTAATGCAAACAGGCTTATCATGTCCGATAAGACATGTTCTGGCTAGAAACTCCAGTAGTAAATCATGGCAGTGACTTCTGATAGGAAAACAATTGGGCAGATGTAGAATGATGTAAGGCAATCAGCTTCTTGTACTACTCGAATGAAATGTGAGGAACTAGATGTTAGGGATTGTTTGCGCATGTGTGAGTGTGTGTATGTTGTGTGTGTGTTTGTGTGTATGTGTGGGTGTTTACTGAAAAAGTTAAAATACAGGCATTTGTAAGGGAAAACAATATCTGAGGTGAGAGCTAGTACATTATTGAATATATCACAAACAGCTCTTTCCTCTTTTTCTTTGAGAACTGATAAAGTTGAATGATTGTGCTACCTATTTGATTTCAACATGGTGCCACTCACAGAAGATTCATTTGCAGTTCATTACTTGATACCTATCCACTAAGGAAGCTGGGTTGTTGCCTATAAATGGATCATAGTCTTGGTGTTCATGATAATTGGAATGAATATTCTCTCTTAAAAGAACTGAAACTTTTAAAATTCTCTGAAGTACAGGTATACTATTAGAGTTTGACAATGAAAACAGATCCAAATACAGCAATATGAATAATTTATTAGGTTTTGAATTACTTAATTAACTTTACATTAAATATTGCCTGCAACCAAGGAAATACAAAGTTATATTTGGTTCCACAACTGTGTGCAAAGTGAACACATTCCTACACACAGCCTCCTATTCAGAAACAAAACTTAGTAACAAACCTGCCCTTGTCTCACATTCTGGTCATTGTTCCTCACTAAAGTAACCAACAACTTCTACTAGCACAGATTAGTTTTGCTTGTTCAGCACTTTGAAAGTAAAATTTGAGCGTATGTTCAATAAAAATGTGTTCCAATCATTCACTTTCTTGCTATATTAATGTTCATTAACAATGTTCTTTTTCATTTTATTTTTTAAATGCTATTCATTATACTATTGGTAAATATTTTGATTTTCCTCATTTAGGTCAGTTGTGAACAGTGTTACAAAAACTACTGTATGTTATATGAATACATAAAACATGTTAGTTTATTCTGTATCCTTTTTATTGAATATTTTATTTACTTACATTTCAAATGTTATCCCCTTTCCCAGTTTTCCCTCCAGAAACCTTCAATCCCCCTCCCCCTGCTTGCATGAGGATGCTCCCCAACCCATCCACCCACTCCCTTCTCACCACCCTGTCAATCCCCTATACTGGGTCATCAAGCCTTGGCAGGACCAAGGACCTCTGTATCCTTAAGAAGGAAACTCTTGATGATGGAGTCCTCTGTTCAAAGTGAATTCTCTCAGACAATGAACCACAGAGTGAGTTCTTTATCACTTACTCTATTCCAATTTTAAATTTATTTGAGGCTCTTGACTTGACACAGCTTGAGTATGACCCAAGGCCAAATAGGCCTATTTCCAGATCCAGGCAGAAGAAGTCTGGTTTTAAACCAGAAGCAGAATTATCTGCAGGTGGCAGGGCATAAAGACAGCACTTAGTAAGCCTTCCTTCGAAGCAATTTGACATTTTGTCAGACAGCAGAGTCCAAGAATGAACACAGAGAGTATAAAAGGCAAAAAAAATCAAAGAAATTTTGCATTTTCAATAAGAGGAAAAGAAAAATCAAGTAACTTTCTAAATCATTTGAGCCTCAAGGCCAAGCTCAGGATAAAAACTTGAAAAGGGCACTTCATTTTCTTCACAATGGTTAAAGGCACATTGATTGATGATTAATCTACCCCAATCAAAGTGATTACTTCATGAATAAACAGCTGTCACTGTACAGAGCCTCCAATATCCTTACAGAGAAGCCTGGATACCTCTAAGGAACTCAGGCTCTAAAATGGTTATATTACTCAATTTTTGCAACAAAGACAGTGAAATGATTTGAAATACTGGACAAAATTACTCAGACATTAGAAGCTTTTGAAGTGTTGGCAAGTGATAACCATTTTGTTGAGTATTTTCAATACTTTTCAAGACCACAATGTAACACATAATAAATCAGGCTATCTTTTGGGCAAGCTGGCTAGTTAGAATTACCAAAATGGTAAGCCACAGAATCAACAAGCCATGCTATGTTAGTAAATTGAAAGTTATCTAGTGTCAACTTACAGCCTTAACCTGTACATGCACATATTGTGCATAATAAGTCAACAAAAGTTTATTTCATTCATTCACTCTATTGCTGCAGACATTTTTCCCCTCAGTATTATTTTGTATTTCCCTTACTCTTTGTATTGCTATTCATTATACTGCTGATAAATATTTTTGTTATCATCATTTATGTCAGTGATGAAATGAACAGTGTTTCATGAGCACTTTTGTATGTTAAATGAATATACACAACATTTTGATGTTATTTCTAGCCACCTTACATATTTCAGCAAGAACTAAATATACATTGAGGATAAGCATAAAATCACTATTGTTTGAACGTCTGAGGTTTCAAAAGCCCACTCCAGGACCAATGCCCATTTCGCTCCATGGGTGCTGCCTGCAGATCTGAATGTAAAGCTGTCAGCTACTTCCCTGGCACCATGCTTGTCTGCCTGCCTACCTGTCTGCCATGATAATAATATGTTACATAATGTCATGGTGATAAAGGACTGAAATAGTTCACCAGTTCCCAGTTAAATGTTTCTTTAGTAAGAATTGCCTTTGACATAATAGAACTACAGAGCAATAGCACAATAAACAAGAAAGTTGTTTTAAGATACTTTATATTTTAATATCTAGTATTTATCTATGGTGTGTGTGTGTGTGTGTGTGTGTGTGTGTGTGTGTGTGCACTCCATGGTGTATGGATGGAGGTCAGAGTACAATTTATTAAAGACAGCTCTCTCCTTTTATCATATGGCTTCCAGAGATCAAACTCAATTCATTAGCCTTGCTACTAGGCATCTTTACCCATAAAACCACTTTGCCTGCACCTAAACTTTAGGGAGAAATTATAGAGAGGGAACTTATTGAAACCACATCCAGCAGAAAGACAGGGAATCAAGTCAGGGATGGGGTTGCTACCCACAGTCAAAGCTCTGACCCATATTCATCCCTGAAAGAAACACAGGGATGGAAATAGAGAAGAACCCAAGGAAAAGAAGGTCCAGTGACAGGTCCAAAATGAATCCAGCTCAAGGGGAGGCCCTGAGACCTGATACTATTACAGAGGCTATAGGGCATACAGAAAAAGGGATCTAGCATGACTGCCCCCCATAGACCCAAAAAGAAGCTGAAAGAGTCAGATACAGATATGTGTATACAACCAATGAACAGAAGATGCTGACCCCCCCTCTTGTTGAATTAAGTAAAAGCTAGAAGAAACTAGGAAGAGGACAACCCTATAGGAGGACCAGAAGTCTCAATTGACCTGGACCCCTTAGATCTTTCAGACACTGGATCAACAACCAGGCAGGATATACCAGCTGAAATGCGACCTCCAACACATATACAGCAGAGGACTGCCAGGTCTGGGTTCTGTCAGAGAAGATGCACCTAACCCTCAAGAGACTGGAGGCCCCAGGAAGTTTAGAGGTCTGGTGTGGTAGGGTGGGATATCCTTGTGGTGATGGGGGGAAGGAGATATGGGATGTGGAAATATCAGGAGATGGACCTGGAGGAGAATAAAATCTGGAGTGTAAAAATAAATAAATAAATAAATAAATAAATAAATAAATAAATTCCTTTTTTTGAAAGAACAAAACTTCATTATTATCTTAGAATCAAATCCCTTAGGTCCCTGTTTTCTTTTATTTATAAGAATAAGTGGATATTTCTGGTAGGTTGTTTCTCTGCTGCTAAAATGAGCGAATTTAAACCAGATTAGATTATATTAAAGGCAGACTTATTGGGAAGCTGCTCTCAGACAAGTAAGTGTGCTGTCCCCAAGGCCCAAGGCCATGGAAATTGCCATGGTGAAAAGAGCAGGGGAGAGAAGAAGAAAGGAGTACATGCCCAGAGAGAGAAATGATGAAAAAGAGAAACCAATCTCAGGATTACATAGGGAAAACCTTCTGAAGGAAGGGCAGTCCAGCCCCCAACCCTGAATTTTCATTACCAACAAAATATACAGTCTTTCATTCCTTTGGAGCAAAGATATGTGCATTTATTAAAATGTATTTTTGTGGACAGGCTGTTCTGAGAAAAATAAAAACCAGGATTATATGAATAAAACCATGTTAAAGGAAAGTATGAAGACATTTTCATAAGCATAGAAGAGTTCACCATGAACAAAAAAATTATCTTACAATCTGAAGCCATGCAATTGGTTATAAAAAAAGACATAGACAAAAAGGAAAAGAAAGGGGTTCACATACATACATACACAAACACAGAGAAAGAGAGAGATATATAGATATAGATAGGTAGGTAGGTAGATAGATAGATAGATGATAGATAGATAGATAGATAGATAGATAGATATGATAGATAGATAGATAGATAGATAGATAGATAGATAGATAGATAGATAGATACAGACAGACAGACAGACAGACAGACAGAGACAGATAGACAGACAGACAGGCAGAGACAGATAGACAGACAGACAGAGAAAAAGAGACAGAGAGAGTGTCACCAGAGACAGAGATACAGAGAGAAACAGTTACACGGAGAAAGATTGAATCCTTCCTCTTAACTCCTGTACATGAGTTTGGAAATAATTTTTCTTTTCATATTTATGATAAAACTAAAATTATTTTGACCTTACATTAATACTTCTCAATAAACAGAGAAGGGATGGAAACAGGAAGTTTCTTCACAAATAGTAAGGCCTTATTCCCCCCTGAGGTTCAAGAGAGGATCAGAGAACATCATCTATTAATATCATCACTCCTCATACATCAGAGCCCTAAAGTTACATCTCTTACTTATGATGATGCTGGTACCAAGGGAGAGCTGAGTGTTAATAGTGTTATGCTTAGTATGTTCCAATATATAAACAAAAGGAATAAAAATACATCCTCTGGTGAAGTTAAAGAACAAAAATGTTCTTCCTGTAGAGCAGCAATTCCCCTGGGTAACAGAAATTCCTACAGCAGAGAAGACAAATTATAATGGCATTTCATAACATACAGAGGGAGCATCCTCTAAGATAAAAGATTTTCCAAATCCTTTAGAAAATGCATTGAAAAGGTCAACTTGTTGTAATACAGTAGTTTTTAGCTGTACTACAGTGACAGCTGGTGTACCATAATCAGTCACAAGCATGTGTTACAAGCAATTTGTTACAAATAACGTGTAAGTTACTGCCTTTTGGAAACAATTCACTTTTTATGAATTACTGTCTAGTCAAGGTTCTCCCTATAAATAACATTACTCTCACATCTCAAAACAGGGTCAAGACTAGGACTAAGTCTTCCGTGTGGGAATTTGCTCATTGTAAGTAATAATGGAGAAAAAAACTGAGCCAAAGCACTCTAATATCCCTGCATAGAGAAGGGAAGTTAGAGGACTGGTACGTACAGTAATTATTTTTAAAAGTATTATAAATAAAATTATAAATGTTAATGGGACATACATATCTTCACAAAACAAACAGGAAGAGGAAATTACTTAAAGTCATTAAGACTGCATCATAAATAAAACTAGCTAATTTTGAAAATTAATTTATTACATTAATTTACTTCTAATACTAGCCTTCAAAACACTAAAGGAAAGAAAATAGATTATATAGTGGGACCTGATGAGCTTTTAGACTAAATATTAATACAAAAGAAGAGGGAAACTTTGCAAAGTACAAAATTAATTAATCAGAATTCTATTAAAATGTGTTCATTTATTTTTACTATATTGATAACTCATTAATTTATGGCTATAACTGATTTATTATTTCAACTATTTTACCAAATATTTTAAATTCCATCTTGTTTCAACATAAAAAATTTAAAGTTGGATTACTGAAAATGTCAAGGGCTTCATGCTGTTTAATGTCATTGTAAACAATAAAGAAATCAAAAAGAGTACAAGGAGAAATTATACACTAAAAGCCCCAACTACGTAAAACAAAACTTGTCCACAAAGTAGTATCATGATTCACAAAATACAGGCATGGACCAAAACCTATTGTGAGGATAAAACCTGTGTGCTTTCATTATCTATGTAGTAGAAGGCAGAGGAAGTAACAGGCAGCCTAAAAGGAGGCATGCAAAATGAGAGCAGAATTCCCTAATAAACCCTGGCACTCACTAGAGTTGTCACATCCAGCCTTCCAAAAGAAAAAAACTACCTCAATGTAGACTCAAACCTATCAGAAGCCGAGAACAAAATACAAAGGCTTCAGGCCACAAAATCTTTAATCCTATTTAAAACCAGACCCACCTGGAAATTCTTCTGGACAGAAACCCAGACAGAAAGTCAATGCTGAAAATAAATTTTATTTTATTTTCAAGAACAAGTGAATCTTTAAAAGTAGAAAGTAGATTAGTGGCTACTTGTAGATAGAGGGTTTCCCTTTAAGAAAATTAATGTACTTCAAATCATCAGATTGTACTGGCAGCTTGGCATATATATATATATATATATATATATATATATATATATATATATTAAAAAAAGAAACATTATTGAAGCTCAAGTGGTTAGGATGCCTTAAGTATGAAAAATAGGTTACTCCACAATTACTTAAAGGAAAAAAATAGGAGGTAGGATAAAATCATATGAAGCAAGGTGATTGATTGGCAAAAAATTTCACTATGTATAAAATACCAAAATCAGAGGATGACATTCAAATACAAACACTAAAAATGAAAGTCTTTAACTTTGCATATTTGCTAAACATAAAAGTTACTGAAGCAGATAAAATTTACTGAAAGAAAACAATAGTT
Source organism: Rattus rattus (assembly GCF_011064425.1). NCBI lineage: Eukaryota > Metazoa > Chordata > Mammalia > Rodentia > Muridae > Rattus > Rattus rattus. The sequence continues at coordinate 45,949,232 of NC_046157.1, read as the reverse complement.
TTTCTTTTTTGAAAAAATAAGGCATCAGAAATTTGTATTACCCTTTTCAGAAAATAATTGAAAAGTGTTCTTTATACCCTAGAATCTGAGTTTGCATTGTGGCTTCTCTGCTAATCTTAATATTTAGAAGATAAACTAGTTTATTTCAGCTTACAGAGAACAATGCACCAACTAGAGAAGTAGTCCATTGGTGTGACTCCTCTAGACATGGGGCTAAGGCTGATCATTGTGCTCTGGGAGCGTACAGTGACTATGTCCCTGATTAAAAATACCAGTCCTTCTCTTTCTAGCTATCCCTTGCCTGTAGTCCCTCTACCAGAAGTGGAGCTTTGTGCTTCCTTGGTCAATCCAAATCTTGGGCAGGACTTTGAATATTCACTCCTATGGAGTCCAGGAGACAGTATTTTTCAATATTTCTCATTGTCTTCTAACTCTTACAACCTTTCTACCTTCTCTTCCATAATGATATTGAGCCTTGAATGAGAAGGAATGTGTGGTAGATGTGCTAATTTTGGATGGGAACATCATAATCATTTACCTTCTGCACTTTGACCTGTTGTGGGTATCTGCAGTCCATTGCAAAAAGAAACTTCTATGATGATAAATGATTTCCATGAAGTGACAAGATATAAAAAAAAAAACCCTCTAACTATCGATAGTGTTTCATTACAAGTAGCTACATGGAAATGAAATTAAGAAAACGGATCTCATTTAAAATAGAACATAAATACAGACACACAGTAGAATCCTTTGCAGATTTTGAATAATGTCAAAATTTGTCATTTGTAACAATGTGGACAAACCCAGAACATTTTGTATTCATGAAAACAAGCCAGGCACAAAGAGAGAAATACATCTATGCTTTTATGAGTCAAGAGAGCTTTCTGGGCAGGCATGAAGACCAGAGGACAAATCTAGCACATACATGTGAAAAAATGCTAAAGACAGGAGATAGTTGGGCCTTCTTGATTACCAGCTAAGCAGCATGTTTAGTGAGAAACACTGTCTCAAAGGAAATGCCAATCAAGACAGCAAGCATCATCTTCTAGCATCCACATGCACCCACACTAACACACATACCTGACTGAACACACCACACAAATGCACTCAAAATATGAAAAAGCTCCCACGCTATGTAGTGTTCAAGTAATTGTGGGATAAAATGTCTGTTAGCATCACTGAGTCTCAGAATATTTCATTTATCCCAAGATATTTTCTACTTAGAGTGAATAAAATTATGATATATATCACATGAAGGACTAAGATCTGGCTAAAATACATGTAAATCAAGTGTACACATAAACACACACACACACACACACACACATACACAGAGAGAGAGAGAGAGAGAGAGAGAGTGAGAGAGAGAGAGAGCCAGCCTTATTCTTCCATTTGAGCCTTTTTCTTTTTATTATTATTTAATTTTTTTCACTTATTTGCTTTATACCCCACTCATTTCTCCCCTCTTGGTCACCCAGTCCCACAGTCCTTCCCTAGTTCTGCTATGAGGAATTTAACAAAGACAATCTAAGTCAAGAAGCAGAAATATTAGTACTGATTAACGAAAACCCATCCTGGGAATACCACATTCTTACCTAATTAGAAGTGACTGTTCTCAAAGGTTGCATTTTCTTTTGTGTGCTCTTGTAGCCTATTTATTCAACTTGAAAACTGAAATGTCTCCAAACAGTTCAAGCTCTCAATTGATATTCTCACACTGAAAATATCTCGTGGGTGTTCTCCAATTTCCCAAATCAATAAAATAGATCAATACCAAAATAACCTTAATCATCTGCCTCAGCTGAGGGAAAAGTAAACGTGAAATATTCTAAGCAGGCAATCATGCTGCTTAATAGGAAAAAATGGGATAATTGAGTGTTCTAGTAGTTCCAAATTCTAGTGAGAAATAAATAAGGAAAAACGAGTACATTTGTACGCAATATTAACTGCACTGCTGGCATTCGAATGAGAGAACTCACACATGCTAGGCAAGCACTAAACCACAGAGGTAAAATCTTAGCCTGAATAATTAAACATTCAAATCGTTGTTCCTACATGACTCCCCAAAGCTCATAGTTTGCTCTCGGCTCCAGATTTCTCTTTATTCTCTTCTAATTCCTGGATCTTTCCCCACCCTAACTTCACTGTGCCTCTGCCTCTTTGCCTCATGCAGCACACATCACTGATTCTTCTTACCATCCTCTACGGGAGTTTCTGAATCTGTTTACCCTCAAATAAGGAAGCTGGAAGCTAGGGATTTGATGCTCCAGTTAATTATGTCTCTGAGGTGTGGACTTTTGAAAGTTTCACTGCCTCACATAAAGTCTCCTTTAGTTTAAAGTCATCCTGAAAGATTGACAAAAACCATTTCTCACTAGCTGAATTATGTTCCTTGTCCTTCTTTGCCGTTTGGTATCAGGGAGATGTAGGTATTCTTCTTGAAAGTACATTCCAGTATGTCTCTCATACGCATAACCACGCCCTTTGAAGCAGAGAACAGAACATTTGATAACAGGAGTTAGATTCACAATGGGTCATAGTAAATCTGAATGACTATGGAATACAGAGTAAAGCTGTATTCAGAAAAAATCATTTTAATCTATTTTTCATTATATGTTGTTGATAATTTCATAGATATGTTCTGTGTTTACATCATTTCCCCCTTCACTATGCTGCCTCCAATTCATTTTATGTCCTTCCACTTTCTCTCTCAAATTTATGACCCCTTTTAAATTATTATTCTTACACACACACACATACACACACAATTGATTGCATTTAATGTTTCAGATATTTAGATGTGTTTATATGTAGATGTGTCCATTTAGATTTGGCAATTGGTATTAGATAATATTAGGGACTCATCCCTGAAGAAAATTTATTCTCTCCCTCTCGGCAACCATTGATTGCCTATAAAACTTCATCTAGATTTCAGTTTTCCTCTATCAAGAAAGCTTCTAACTGTAAATATAATTATTTAGGTATTTGTGTCTGTTTGATTTACATTTAATTTTGTCAGTTATACACATTTATACTCAGATATATGTAGCCATTACCCCTCACCAAAGAAAAATGTTTTCAGCAGTGGAGGTTACTTTTAAAAATTGTTTACACCTTTGGTATGATGGGGGTATTTAACTTAATAATGGAGAGTTACACAGATGGAAATTAATATATGGTAAAAACTATTAGATATATGGGAATGTGGGAATGAATTAAAAGTTTATTCTTAAATAAAACATTATATACTCTTACATTGGTAGAAATCTTTATATCTGATGTTTTATTTGATGCAAAATTAAAGTTCTATTTTCTTACATTATTTATATATTGTACAGAATTTATATATTGATACAGGTTTAATGTTTTTATTGATATAATTTTTATATGCTAATACAAAATTTAAAATTAATATTGTTACTCTTAGAGAAACATTGTGCCTAGTCAATTCATTTAAGAATATAAGGCTTAGATTCCTATTGAATACAGCACAAGCACGATTACTGTTACTTTTCACCCAGAATTATATGTAGCCTAAGCCAGTCTTGAAATGGCTATGTAGCTAAAGAGGACTTTAAACTTTTGATACTCTTGCCAGACCTTGCTGTGATTATAAGCCGTTTTTTGTAGTGCCAAAGAATGAAGCCAGGGTCTGCAGAAGGGACTTTTACCCCAGAGCTTCATTTTGAGTCTTCCCATTTTAATCTTAAGTCTCTTTGTAACACATATGACATCTTTCTGGATATTCAAGCATCTTCCTGTTCACACAAGTGATATTTTTCCTTATTAAGAGCTAAAAAATATTCTATGTTTTCTGAGAAGCTAAAAAAAAAAAAAAAAATATAAAGGCTTAGACCCACCCAGTCCTTCTAATAGCTGCTATTACAAACTGTTTACGATGATGCAATAATACAAACTAAAGGCCAGAAAATAAACTCATGGTTGTATTAGATTGTGATTTAATGCAATTTTTCAATATAATAAAATGTTTTCAATATTATTCAAATAGAAATGGCTAAAAGCAGGCAAGGTTTACCAGTTCAGGTATTCTATATATAGATATATATAGTCTTCAAAGACATCAGAGATCCACAAAGTATGACATTTAAAATAATTTTATTACTAGTAAATCTTCTGATTAGAAAACATGTCTGCTCCAGACAGTGCCCCCTTCCCACTTCAAAGAAGATATTGGGGTTGGGGATTTAGCTCAGTGGTAGAGCGCTTGCCTAGCAAGCGCAAGTCCCTGGGTTCAGTCCCCAGCTCCAAAAAACAAAACAAAAAAAACAAGATATTAAACATCATGACATTCATATAAAGTTGCTCCAATTATGACAAGGTACCCAATAGATAAGAATTGCCCTAATTCATCTACAGCCAAAAAATGCTGTCCAGGAAAGGACACGCAATACGAGACAGTCAACGACTTATCTCTGTCGATACAAGATAAACTAGTCCTACCTAACTCCTACTTCACTTAATGTCTGTCAGATGGTGTGGGTCCTCATTCTGCCCTGCCACTGGAGTGTGGGGCACACTGCTTGGGCAGGCAGAAAGTGGAGCGCTTGACTGCATTCATGCTGTGCTGTGACCATCAGGTGCTGGGCTATAGGAAAGCACAGAGACACTGCTCTGGGGGTGGGAAAACGGTCTAGGATGAGGGAGGCTGAAGCTTGGGTTCCCTGACTCCTGGTCTAGAGTGCGGCTCAGAGTAGTGGGGAAGGAAGGATCCATGGGCCTGCTACGAAGCCAGGACCAAGCACTACCAAATCCTGAGTGTTGTTAAGTGCTTCAGAGGTCTGCTCAGGCCTGCGGGCTGAGAACAGTAACCAGCCCTGGGAGGGGGAAATCGAAGCTCTGGTTTAGCTTATTTCATGATCCTCCTTAGCTTGGCACTGGTTGTCTGAAAGTGCAGAGAAGCCTTTTATGGGAGACTTGGACTGTGGCCCTGTAGGAAGTGCCTTCTCCATGCTCCCATGGTTCTCGATGAAAGAGACAGTCCATGTTTATCCATGATCTGTATTGACTGTTCATCCCAAACCCAGTCACTATAGCTGATGCCAAAAAAGTGCTGACAGGAGCCTGATATGATTATCTCCCGAAAGGCCCTAATGGAGCCTTACTAATACAGATTAAGATGCTTGCAGCCAACCATCGGACTGAGCACAAGGGACCCAAATGGAGGAGTTAGAGAAAGGACTGAAGGAGCTGAAGGGTTTGATCCCATAGAAGGGAACAATAATACCAACCAACCAGGTTTCTCAGATCTCCCAGGGACTAAACTACGAACCAAAGAATACACACAGAGGGACCCATGGCTCCAGCCACATATATATCTGAGGATGGCAATATCTGGCATCAATAGGAGGAGAAGCCCTTGGTCCTGTGAAGGTTTGTTTCCCCATTGTAAGGGAATGCCAGAGTGTTGAGGTGGGAGTGGGGGTTGGGAGTAGGATTGGGAGCAATGTCATAAAAGCAGGGGGAGGGGGAGGGGAGAGGGATGAACCGGGAAAGGGATATCACTGGAAATGTAACTACACAAACTATCCAAAAAAAGAAAAAAGAAAAGAACATGGATGCAAACTACCTTCTCTGGGTGGACCAGAGATTAAAAAGTTTTTGTAGGGAGGAATGTCCAGGAAGGGATGTTTATTGCCTAAACTATCAGGGTCTCTAGGTACCTCATTAGCATAAAGAACTCTGTTAGACTGTACGACCACAGGTCACATTTTCTTATGTGGCAAGTGTGGCATGTGTTCCAGGCCAGGAATCTGGGAAAGAGTATGGAGCCACCTCCCATCTCAGGTGGGTACTCGGCTGCTGGGAACTCTGAACCCGCTCAACCTCCCAGTTTCCTGGCATGGTCATTCTCCCACAGATGGCTTTGGGCTAGAAAGCTAAAGACATATGCTCCAATGTTACAATGAATATAGAAGACTGTCCAGGAACCCAGCTGTCTCTACAAATTATTTAAGTTTCAGAAACTATGTTTTTGTGCTACCCATGTATTCAGGGACTATGAAATCCACTCTTGAATCTCTGACGGGGTAGGAGCCTAGTTATAGTCTCATAATCAAACTTGAGTTGTTGTTTAACATTAAAGAAGGTGATCTAGATTTACAAGGATGGTTTTCAAAGGGTATTTGTTTATTTTTCTTATTTTTATCTTTAATCTTTTTGTAATCTTTACTTTTTATTGGATTTTGTATTTATATCTCAAATGTTATCCCCTTTCCTGGTTTCCTGTCCATAAACTCCCTATCCCATGTCCCCTCCCGCTTTTTCTATAGGGTGTTCCTCCACCCATCCACCCACTCCTTGCCACCTACATTCCCCTACACTGTATAGTAGAGTAATGTACCCAAATTGACAAAACTGATAGATTGGACATTATTAATGCATAACCTACCTTATAGTTTACATAATTGTTATAATTGTGTTTAATGTATATCTGAGAGAAAGGCATTTTTAATGGACATAAAAGGCAGAAATGTAGTTGCTTGTATTTTCATGCTAATTAGGTTCCCCAAAAACCTGTTTACAGGATCCCTCAGGTAAGACCGAGAGACTCTGCCCTCAGTTGGTTTTGGTTGGTAAATAAAGTTGCCAGTGGCCAATGGTTGGGCAGAGAGACAGAAGCATGACTTTGAAGATCCTGGACAAGGGACCAAGAAAGAAGGTAGGAGAGGAGCTGCCATTCCTGGAAAGGAGGAGAGACAACATGCCAGAGAGGTACCGAAGGCAGAGAGCATAGCTGTCATATAAGTGCTGGGAGAACACAGTCCAAGAGGGCTGCAGGTCTGGATCCCATGCAGTAAAGATGGACTATAAGATTAGTAAACAATAACTTGGGACTATCAGGGAGTAGGAGCAGATGTTAGGAAATGGCCCAGACATTGGACTGTTTAAGACATATAAAAATACAAAGGCTCTGTGTGTGTGTGTGTGTGTGTGTGTGTGTGTGTGTGTGTGTGTGTGTTTCATTTGAGAACACTGGGGCGTCTAGCAAGGAATGAGTCACGTCCACTGGGATCACTTTGAGTACCATTCATTCGGTTTAACAACACTTGTACTCTTCAGTTTTGAAGGGATTTTAGTTTACATTCAGTATAAGTAGTTTTAATATGTACGTGTGCATGACATGGGTGTCCATCTATATGTCTGTATATGGGGATATATACATGCTCTAACCATTGTGTAGATATCAGAGGAAAATACAGCCTTACACTTTGCTACATAGGCCAAGTTATCCAGACTGTGAGCTTCCTGAAATGCACCCACATTTGCTTCTAATCTTTTGATTGGAATCATTGTTTTTACAGAAGCCTGAATGAATGCATCCAAATCTTATGTGGCTTCTTATTATCTAAGCTCCAGTTTCTCACTATTTTATGATAAATGCTGTACCCACTGAGTCATCTCTCCAGCCCAATTATACGTGTTGTAAGTATAGATGTTTCACATTATATTGGGGAAATTGATCTACAAAAGGACCCAATAAGAAACTGATTCACAAAATGTGACATGTAAACATAATGGATTGTTTGGCAAAAAAAGGAAAAGAATATTATTTGGTAATACAATAGAGACAAATCCTGAAACATTATGCTAAATGAAATACACCAGTAAAAAACCGATTATACATTTTCATAATTACTTTGTATAAATTTAGTACATGTTTATTCTGATCTTTCTTGACAGCACATTTCATAAACATAGGTATAGATTTCCTTTAAAAGCCATTGAAGTCTTCATTGCATGAGATAGGAAACTACTCTGCTCCATTCACTCCCATAACTTGTACTTTCTAACATAATAGTTACTACAGGGAGAAAATATGATGAATGTAAATTTATGAAAAACTATTTTGAAAGCACTGGGAATTTCTTTATGTTTCACATAAATTTCCAGTCTTTTTTTTTTTACTTTAAGAGGGTATAACTTTAAGAATTATTTGTACTGGCATCTAAAACCTTTTTAAAATATTTTTGAGTATATAGTATAACCTTCCTTGTTCACTTTCAAATTTATGGCATTTTTTCATTAATTGTTATTATATGTATATTCATAAATATAACCTGATCATTACTTATAATATCATTGATTATATATAATATATATCATTCTTAGTGTTGAATCAAGGCCTATGGTGCTTTACCTAGCATTGGCTTTAAAGAACATGTAAATTATTGAGTTTGTGAATTAGAGTTATAAAAATAAAGTTGAATTAACACTTCAACACTATTCGATTAGCAATAATTTTTTTCACAGTCCAGAATGTTGGAGTTCTTCATAGGATTTCAATTAAATTGTCTTTAAAACATCTGATAAGACAGTGTTGTCAGTAAAACTGAAATTAGAATTAAGCTAAGGGAAAGAGAAAATTTATCTTGCTGTAAAGAAAAAATGTCTACACTAATATCTATCTATCTAAATAAATATATAAATTGAACTGCAAACTTGTAAATCTAAAAGATGTTATTTGAGAGAAATTCTCCAACATAACTAATTAAGCAAGATTTTATAGTGAGATGATAAAAAAAGAAACATCTAACATCTGTTCTCTGGATATGTATTAAGTAAAGGAAGGGAAGAAAGAAACTGAGAATATATGTTTAAGCTTATTGATTTCCAAAATCCCTATCATTTTATAACTTACTGAAATTAAATCCCCAAACACTGATAATAGACATCTATGAACTTTAAATATGATATTGAATCTCAGGCACTCAGATCTATAGATCTAAAGAAACTTTTCCATAACTATCTGCAATAAATATTGTTTTTAAACACTTGGTTCAATAATTCTTTGTCATTTATTGGACAGTCCAGATATAAAGCAATATCTGGTTTGTGTTCTTGTTATTCTTGAGTAGAAATAAACTGCCACTAAGTTTTGAGTTTCAAATCTACTACATTTTCTAAAAGGAATATGCAAACATGAAGGTGAAGTAATTAATTACTAGAACAAAAGTATAATTAGGAAAGACAGAAAGTTGCATTAATAACTAGTGAAAGCATTAGTTATCTTTCTGTCTCTATGACAAAACATGAACAAAACATCTTACAGAAGAAAGAGGCTTATAGCTCTAGAGGGTCTGAGTCCATCATGACAAAGATACACGCAGCTCTCAGACATGCTGGAAGGAACAGAAATGTGAAATTTCACATCCTAACCTACAAACATAAGCAGAGACCACAAACTAAAACCATGTGGGGCTATATACTCTCAAAGCCCTGCCGAAGTGTTATATTTTCTCTGCTAAGGTCATATCTCAGAAACCTCCCCAAACACGGCCACCAAGGGAGGACTGAGTGTTCACAAGCCTGAGCCTATGAACAACTCACAGTCAAACCTCAGCAGCATTCCCTAGTTCCTTTCTAATGCTATCAAGGAAGAATGTACACTAGCTATTAGCTTTTCGATATTCATCCTCAGGAGTCTCTTTCCAAAGGAAAAAAGGGGGGCCAGAATACCTTTCATATTTTCATGCCTAGACATGTTTAAAGGAAAATTAACATTTCTCTGAATTGCTTACTGCCTTCTAAAAACATATTTATGCCTTGTCATCAAACCATATGTTGGAAGCTCTATTTTTTATGTCATAAAGATTTATTTTACATGGTATCTGTATCCGTAGAGGCAACAGTCTACCCTAATTCCCTCAAGAGGTAGCTTGCCTTTCATCGTAAATGAATCTTTATAAAGGAAGCTCCATCCCTGAGCTATGAAGTGGCCCTTCAATAGAAACCAAAGCACCAGGTGCTTTGCCTTTGGACTTGTCAACTCCCAGAACTGTGACAAATAAATGTGTCATTAATATGTTTTAAAGTTCATATCACTTTGTCATAGGAGCCAAATGTATATAGGCCAGTATTAAAATAAATAGCTTGAATATTAATAAATATTAATAAATGCAAGCCTGTGATATTCACACAGTAGGAGCGGTGGATGCTAGGTATGGTAGCACACATCTGTGATACAAGAATGCATGGCACTAAAGCAGGCAGAGCGTTAGTTAAAGTTCAGCCTTAGCTGTTCAGTAAACCCTTGCATGAAAGAAACAAGAGATAAAAATCTAACCTAATGGTAAACAATTGCCTGCCACATACATGGCCCTGGTTTTCATTCTTCGTGCCTAAAGAAATAGAACCAGTAGAAAAGAACAACCAATGGATGAATGTCTTAAATTGCAGTCACACTGTGAGATCTGAAACTATGTACCACGATGTAGGACCTTTATAATTGAAAATTAAAAGCAAATATTTATGGGATGCATTTGATATTTAAATTCATATATTCACAGTAAAATGATCAAAATTGCTAATTAGTTCATCAATATCACTATCTATAGTCACTATATATAGTTCTTTCTCTGGCTCTAGTTTCTTGTCTCTATCATCCCTTTCTCTTAGTTCTATTTCATTTGTTTTTTTTTTAATTTAGATTGTTGTCTTATTGTTTTTCCTACTCATAGATTAAACAGAAAAGGTAAATAAAATAAGTTAATTATTTTCAGTGCTTCTTAGAAAACTGAGACCCTTAATTATGTTAGATGAGTGGTCTACCTCTGAGCTCAAATCAAAAGTTTGAGAATTAAAAACACTTTTTTTCTTAAAGTTAAATACCTAGTTTATGAGAAAATTTGACTGAAAGAATAAGCATATTGGTTTTGTCGCATCATACCAAGTGCCTTGGGATTAAAACACAATGAGTTTGGCTACAATGGTAGCATGGCAGAAACAAAGAGATGAAAAGTATTTTAATGTACTAAGGTTGAAAAATAATTTGTTTCTTTTTCAGAGGACCAGAATTCAATTCCTAGCATATGACAACTCAAAAATCTTCTGAATACACATAATTCAATGTTCTTTGTCCTCCATGTGCACCATGCAAATGTACATGAAACACAGACATATGCGTGTGCAAATACACATATACATAGGATTTAAAATTGAAAAATAAGTACTATGATATACACTCAATATAAAATGTCTGTTTAGGGGATGGCAAAGACAAAGAAATCAAGTCACATTCACAAATATTTTAGATCAGGGTAACTTTTGTAACACACACTTGTAAAGGTAGAGACGTAGAGACGGATTAGAAGGTGCTGGATGATTTCTCTTTCCTCACAGAGATTTAAAAGAATTTGAATGATGTCATATTTAATAAAAAAAAAAAAAACTTTCCCTGTGTTAGAGTAGAATTGTAGGCCATAAAGTTTACTGATTGACTTTATTCATAAGTAAACTAAAGAAACTTCATAGAATTCAATTTTTACCATGTAACTCAACAATGGTTTTTTACATTGAAAGAAACACTAAAACCTGCTTCCACACTTTCTGTTATCAAGAGTCCCACCGCACACCTAGTAAAACCCATCAGTAGTGTTTGGTCAAACTTTCCTTCTCCCAGGAGGGAACATTTGTCTCTGTCTGCTAATTAGATACAATGCTATAAGGAAATAAGTTGTACTGCCACAAAGAAACTGTCGAAGCTTTGTCTCCGTGAGACCGAATGTTCGTGATTCAAAATAAAGTGCTTCCTTTAACAAGTGCGATGAAAGGCATCTCATCCCTAACCCTCAAAACTTTGAACACTGCTACAGTGATAGAACTCAGAAAGTGAAAAGTTGGCTCAGACTGATGATAGTCTTCTGTGAAAGAGAACAATCTTGTTGGTGATACTTGAAAAACAGCCTTTAGGTATTGAGCTGTCCTATGCATTAAAGGCTGTTTGATTTATAAGCAAGAACAACTCAAATTGTCAATTATTGAGACGCTGAATAGTTTCATCAAAGAAATTTTGCATCTAAAGTATGAGTTGTGCTCTTTTTATTTGATTGCTTTCATCTAAAACATATCTAAGCTTGAAAATACATTTGTTTTAAACTATTAATTCCTTCTTTAATAAGGATGTCTCTCTGAGATATAGCCCCCTCTGAAATAGGAAATATAACCCATCAGAGGGAGCAGTTCTGATCTGTCTAGAGAAAAGACGGTCCAGTTTCTGTACTGAATAATCCAGGGGAGAAATATCTCAGAGAGACAAAGGCTATAACAGGTCAGTGAAACTTTTGGCAGCCATTACGAGCTTCAAGATGTGCAGTGGTGCATTCCGCAGTTGAATGGACACTACATGAAAACATTACAAAGATTTGTTGGCGACGGCTGCCATCTCTTCCGTCAATAATTGCAGGGATACATTGGGGTGTACATTTACTTTTCCATATGGAGGTAGTGATTTGCCTGAAAAAATACAAACTTTTGGCAATATTTCAGAGCATCAAAGGACAAACACATAAGGACACACATTCTGTATTTTCCTAAAAGTCAAACCTCTAAGTGTCATTGCAGTTTTAGTGTACAAAATCCTCCAGTGACATTATACAGAATGGCCACTGAGCTTTTATTGTGGTAAGAAGACGCAAGCTGATGCTAGGTACTTCTGCTTGTTACAGGTGATGCTAAAAAAGAGAACAAATGTTCAGAAAAATCGATATTTTTTTAACTAAAAGAAAGAAGACAGAGTTATGCATGGGATGTTGGTGCCTGAAGGGCATGGCCTAAAAAGTGCCAAGAAAATACCAGAAAATCGTCTATTAATAAAAGGGCAATATTTTTATTTCCTATTTGTCATTTAGTATTTTCTGTAATACTCAATATACATCTTTTTCAAAAAGATAATGAACGTAATATTTTATAACAAAGGCAAAATTGTTCCAAACCAGGTTATCAGTTTTCTATTGAGTTAGTTATAATTTTATGCTATTTGGTAGATCCATAATGTTTTCAGTACTTCAATTATGTTTAATTTAAGCAAAAATATTGACTCAAAATTTCAAGTCATATAAAGTAGATACTTAATATTGTTGAATCTAATTTTTTTTTTACTTTTAAACTAAATTTTAGGTTCAGTAAAATTATGCAGTCAGTTAATTTGTTTTCAGCAGCTGATTGACCAGGATCCTTGAACAAAATCACTTCAGATTTAGGCAATGAACAGAAACTGAGTGAATCCAGATTTGTAATCTTAAAAGTTTGGTCTGTTAATCAGTTGGAAAACTGATTAGAAGAAAATGAAGTAATGAAATGTTGAATACAAATCAGGAAGCATTTTTATTAATCAAAGTAAAAATGAAGGCCTGGATTAAAATTCAGAGAACATACAAAAAATGAAAATCTACAGCTATAATAACGTGACAACAATGAAGCGTGACCATCTAGCTATAGCACATAGATGTATGTTATCGCTGTTGACTGTGGAAGCAATTTCTGGGGGAAAGTTCCCTACAACTTCAAGAACACAGCCTCAGTGTGAATGTCATTTCTGAAATCCCTGATGTTACTAAATGGTAGAATTTGTATACTTTAAGCTCTGAAACGATAGCAGGTCTAGAGATAGGCATTTTAACACCATTTTACACACACACACACACACACACACACACACACACACACACACACCAAATAAAGAAAAGTATTACCATATATGACTGAATAATAATATAATAAGAAAAAATGAATTGGGCACCATTAAATAACTCATTTAAATAGGTACAAAAATTTAAGACTAGGTTTTACACAAACCACAAATGACTTCCAATAAAAATTGAATGAAAAAATAAAAACAGTATCAGGGAACAAACAAGAAAGCTAAGAGGGAAATCCATTAAAGTGTTTCACAGATATTAATTAGATGGAGTATGAAAAATATTGCACATGTACTTGGATTTCCTCTGACCTCGTGGTTCTGTTTAGAGATGCAGGTACCGGTGTGATTATCTACTCACACCTTCTTCACAGTAATGAGAGCAGTAAAATGGAAGGAGTGACCTGAAGAGAGACTCTGTCCCATCTATTTCCTCTGATATCAAAGCAAGCTCGCTGCCACTTGAATATGTGCATACATAAGTACCTAGTTGTAATTCAATGTTTTTCAACAGTAGCAACATTATAGTGATGAAGTAACAGTGGAATAATTCTGTGGTTGAAGGACTATACCAGAGGATCAAACATTGAAAAAGATGAGAACCATTACTCTAATTGAAGCAGTTTATTGAACATGCAGATGAGGCCAATCTGTAATACGTTGGGCAAAATACCTTTAGAAAGTAGAGATCAGAAATATCCTATTTAACAGGAGTGATTTTGAAAAAGGACATCACTATGGTTACTAATGAGATGGGTTTGATCAAATGTGATGACTTGGTGGTTGTTAGTATTTATGGCAAAGAGAGGACTAAAGTTTTCTAAAGGTTTAGGATGGATCCACCTAAGAGATGTACAACACAGAGTATGCTTGATGAAGTTTCTGTTAAGCACTGACAGGGAAAACATTTCTGATCCCAGGATTTCATGCAAGCTTCTGAGTGAAATAAGAGCCTGGGACATGCAAAAGCAAAAAAAAAAAATGTGTCTTTTGCTTTATTAAGCTTCTCCTGGTGGTTAAAGTAGATGAAATTTAACCAAGCATAGTTCAAGAGGATGGGGTAGACTGAAACATCAACATCTTCTCTAGTAAAGTATCTTCTTATGTTTTAGAGAGTTCATTAGATCCCCATGAGAAATGTAGATGTAAAAGAATAATTTTCTTATGCAGCCTCACTATAAAGGAACTTACCACTCAAGAATAGACTCACACAAAGCACTGTTCTGCAAAAATTACAAATTATATAAAATAACTTCTTGGATATATTGGCCTAAGTATCCTGTACCCTTGAAATCTATTCTGCTATTAAATAGTGTGAGGATTTGTGGTTTCAAAATTTCTTGGAATAGACATTTCCATATTTTTGTGGAATATCTGCCTAGACGATCTAGACATAAGAGGAAAGTTGACTTGCAAATGTTTTCAATTTTAAAAGTGCCTTCATAAAACTACAATGTATATAATCAAGGCATTTTTCTGCCAAAGCCTGAATGTTTATTACAGCTAGCATTGAGTATGAATATGACAGCTGTGTGTAGGAAGTATAAAAAAAATAAGCCATATTTAACTTGAATGTAAGACTGGTTTCAGCCCAGATACATTACTTGATGAGACGCTATCTAGTAAATGCTTTACTTTTATCCTTTCCTTGTGTGTGCTGGAGAGAACCAATAATGAAAGCAGAATTTACTAAATGCTAATTTCTTAGGTATGAAATTAACTTCTTACCTGAAAGAACTGAAGTGTAGAATCTAGAGATGAGCATCTGAGATTTGATATTCGACTCTTTTGCTAAAGAATCATGTGGCTTTCAATTAGTTCTTTAACTATTTACACTTTAAGTATTAAATTTTATTATTGATACACATAAAATGACATGGTACTCGATACATGATACAGTATTGACTGATTTTAACATCTTCTGATTGTTCATTAGTAACATAAGGAACCATCGACAAATGTTGCCAGAGCATAGTAAGCACAACTCCTTGTAGCCTACTATTGCAGTGTATCTGGCAAGATAATTGGAGCAATCTAATGAGATAGCAGTCACAGATCCATTTTAGTTCAGTGCCTCATACCTAATAAAGTCACAATAAATGTTACCTGTCATATTTGTAATAAATTATATTGATAAACTTTCTGTTAGATGAAATTTACCTTTCAAAATAATAAACTGAAAAAAGAATATAACTTGGATCTTAAGATAGAAATATGAGCATTTTTCTGAGAAACTGCCAAATTGATTTCCAGAGCAATTGTACAAGATTGGACTTCTACCAGTAATGTTCAAGCGTTTCCCTTGCTTCATGTCCTTGCCAGTCTGTGCTTTCCTTTGAGTTTTTGATCTTAGTCATTCTGATGGGTGTTTTGGTCAGAGTCATTTTAATTTGCATTTTTCTGAGGACTAAGGACATTGAACACTTCTTTATGTGTTTCTTGGATTTTAGAGATTCCTATGTTGAGAATTCTCTGTGTAACTCCATAACACATTTGTAAATTGGGTTATTTGGGTTAATAATGTCTAATTTCTTGAATTCTTTTGGGTACTAGCCTTCTGTCAGATGTAGGGTTGGTAAAAATCCTTTCCCAAACAGTAGGCTGCTGATTTGTCCTATTGACAATGTCCTTTGACTTATAGAAGCTTTTCAATTTCAAGAGGTTCTATTTATCAATTGTTGATCTTAGTGCTTGAGCTATGGGTATTCTGTTCAAGAAGCTATCTCCTTTACATTGAGTTCAAGGCTATTCCCAAAATTCTCTTCTATTAGATTTACTATCTCTCATTTTACCTTGAGGTCTTTAGTCGACTTGGAGTTGGGTTTTGTGAAAAATATGGATCTATTTGAGTTCTTCTACGTGGATACATCTGGTTATACCAGCACCATTTGTTCAAAATGCAGTCCTTTTTTTTTTCATAGTATGACTTTGGATTCTTTGTCAAAAATATATATAAATTTGATTTGAAACCATTGATAAAACTGTATATTTCTATAACAGTATTATGCAGTTTTTATTACTATTGTTCTGTAGTACAGCTTGAAATCAAGGATTGAGATAGTGCCAGAAGTTTTTGTTGTTGTTGTTGTTGTTGTTGTTGTTGTTATTGTTGTTGTTGTTTTTCATTGTATAGAATTGTTTTAGCTATTCTGGGATTTTTTTTGATTATTTTGTTTTTTTATCTGAAGATGAGAATTGTATGTTTAAGGTCTGTAAGGAATTGTATTGGAATTTTTATGGGAATTTCTTTGATAGTATAGCCATTCTCACTATGTTAATCCTATCAATCCATGATCATGGAAGATCTTTCTGTCTTCTGATATCTTCTCCGACTTATTTCTTCTTAGACTTGAGGTTCTTGGTTTATAGATCTTTCACTTGATTGGTCAGAGTTACAGCAAGATATTTTCTAATACTGTGGCTATTTTGAACTATGTTGCCACAAGACCCACCTACACTAACTCCTGGGCAAATACCCAAAAACACGCTCCATCATCCCACAAGGACACTTGTTCCAGTATGTTCATAGCAGCTTTATTTGTAATTGCCAGAAATTGGAAACAACCTTTATGCTCCTCAACTGAAAAATGGATAAAGAAAATGTGGTTCATTTACATAGTAGAATACTACTCAGTTATTAAAACAAAGACATCGTGAATTTTGCATCCAAATGGATAGAACTAGAAAATCCAATTCTGAGTGAGGTAAGCAAAACTCAAGAGGAATTCAATGTATGTACTCACTTATAATGGATATTAGCCATAAAGTACAAGATTACCATGCTACAATTCACAGAACCAAAGTCAATTAACAAGGAGAATCCAAAAAAAGGTTGGCTGAATCCTTCTCAGAATGGGAAATAAAATAGATATTGAAGAAGGATGGAGGAGGAACTGGGTAAGAGGGGGGAAAGTGAAAGGAACAGGGCATGGGAGATCAGGTTAAGGCAGAGTAAGAGAAAACAGAAAACAGTATGGGGGCATCTCTAGGACAAACTAGAGAACTGGGATGGGGAGCAGAATTCCCGAGAGTGCTATGGGTACCATTCTAACTGAGACTCCTAGCACTGAGGGATATGGATCCTGAAGTATCCACATCTTGGAGCCAGGTTGGACTCCTGGTGGACAGAAAAGGACAGCAATCCACCCTCAAAACATGTGACCCCAAATATGTCCTGTCTACAAGGTGTGCAGGCACAAAAGTAGAGTAGAAACAGAGGGTCAAAAAATGACTCACCAAAATTAAGACCCACTACATGAGCAAGAACCAATTCCTAATACTCCTAATGATACTCTGTTATGCTTGTAGAAAAGAGCCCAGCATGTCTTCTGAGAGGCTCTACCCATCAGCCAATGGAAACAGATACAGAGACACATGAGCAAATATTAGATGGAGCTCAGGGATTCTTGTGGAAGAGGTATGATGACTCAGGGACCCAAGGAGTGTGGGGACTCCACAGAAAGGCCAACAAAGTCAACTAATGTGGACCCTTGGGGGGTCCCAGAGACTGAACCACCAACCAAAGAATGAGCATGGACTGGACCTAGGCCCCCTGCACATATGTAGCAGAAGTTAAACGTGTTCTTCAACTGGGTCCCCAAACATCAGAAGGTGGCTGTTCCTCAATCTGTTGCCTGCCTGTGGATCCTATCCAACTAGCTGAACTGCCTTGTCTGGTCTCAGTAGGAGAGGATGTGCCTTGTTCTGCAGTGACTCGATGTCCTGAATGTGGGTGGATGGTTGGAGATACACAAATGGACACATAGGAACAGATTTGCTCACCCTTCTCAGAGGAGGAGGGGGGAATGCAGGGAAAATCTGTATGAAGGGGTACTTGGAAAAGAGGGGGACTGACATTGGGAAGTAAAGTGAATAAATAAGTAAATTAATTTAAAAAGAATATGAGTTGGAATCTGTGAACATTGTGAAGTAAATTGGAATTTAAGCCCTATGACAAGTCCTCACTTGAAATCTGTTTCCATATTTCTTTTGACTAATGACTTTTAAAGGCACTATAACATCCACTTTCCAGTACTTTTGTAACACTTAAATAAGATAATCATTATGCTATGTTTTGTAACCTACAGAAACTAAATTACTGTGTTATATCCTTCCTTCCAAGAACGAAGTTACTTAAGTGTCACATATTATTATAGTCAAAAATGTACATCTGTCAAAAATGAACAAATTTGATCGGCCTTCTTGGTTCATATCCTGGGGTCATCATATTAAACATATAAAAGACAAGCAAAAGAAACATGCATTTAATTGCATATAAAAGTTTACAAAGCCTGAACAAATAGTGAATATCACATGTATTAACAATTGGTAAGTAGGGACAGGGCAAGACTACATGGGAAGAAATTAAACATTTTCTAGAAGAAATTGGAGAGATGTTTACAAACACGTTTATTCCATTAAGGTTCAAGTATATTGGGGGTAACTATAACTTCCTCTAATTTAAATGTATGTGGGTATTCAGGTAGTCTCTCTCCTAGTAATACAAGCCATCTGTAGAGGGAAAATGATGGCAGAATGACTTCTAAGAAATTCCAGTTTGAGATGAGGAATTCTCCAGAATGGGATGCTTTAACGTATTTTGAATTCTCATTTTTTCAGTCAAAACATTCTTCTATTCTCTCTGGAGTTTTTTTCCCCAAAAGAGTTTCAAGTTTTATCCATGGGAATATCTGTATGAATTCAAGTGCAAAGTGCAAAAAGTTTGTGTAGTGCACGCAGAGGACAGAATGAGGAAGTGGAATCTCTGGAACTCGAGTTACAGACGGTTGTGTGGGAGCTGAGAACACAACCTGGATGCTCTGGAAAAGATGTTAGTGTTCTTAGTACAAAGGACATCTCTTCAGCCCCAATCATGTCTACAGTTCTAGTGGCATACACATAGTAAATGAGATCACTACAATTTCCAGTTTCTCATTTGAGGGAGTCCTAGAATATGATCTAATTTAAAGACAGTTACAAGATGCGGCATCTGCGTCTACTTCTTGGACAGTCTAACAGGCTCCAGAATCTGTGTGACCCGTGAATGTTAGTAAAGCCCTGTTAGGCAGGAAGATTGATTGCTAGAAATAAATGTATTTTTTATATAAATGCACTAAAGTGTGAAACAAGAAAGGCAACAAAAGAGGTTATATCAAGATTTAAAACAAGTCTGATGAAGGGGGTAGAATGGATGACTTCAGCAGTTGAATAAAAAGTATTCTTGTAAAGGGTGCACTGACACTGGACAGCTGCCAAATGCCTGTAACTTTAGGTGCTGAGGAACTGAGACGTTTTCTGGATTACACAGGTATCGGCACTCGTACATACACATATGCACAGAGAGATACACGCATACACAAATAATTAAAGATTAAACAATTGAGAAAAATTTTGAGAAATAAATCAGTGGCAATAATATTGTTGAGAAAGTTGATAAAATCTGGAGTAAATGAAAATGGAGCAAGTCTTAGAGAGACATTCTTACCATCATCTAAGGTATAACTAATTGTGGATGTGCCTAATTCATGACACTAAAAGTAATTCATTTCAACTAACTCTTAGAATGGCAGGCCTTAAAAAATCTGTGGGCCTTCAATTCTAGACACACTTCATTTTCTGCAGATACTATGATAAGCATGCAATTATGATGATGATGATGATGATAATAATAATAATAATAATGAGAAATCAAGAAATGTAAAATCTAGTAAATCAAGGATTGTTGGAGGTAAATTAACTATACAAAATTCTTTTTTTCTACCCCATTTAATGAGTTTATTTATCTATTTTAAATGGAATTCTTTTTTTTCTTTGTTTTTTTTATGTTTTACTCTTCTTTTTTCATCTTTATTAACTTGGGTATATCTTACTTACAGTTCAATTGTTAAACAGTAAATTATATTTTAATTAATAATGTACTTGACCTTTTGCAAGTAGATGATGCTTCCTTATTGCTGAATAACACTAGAAAGAAGGACCATATTTCAATATTTACCCTAGTAAGTAATTGTCATTTATAGTTTATTGGAAAAAGAAAATATTTTCCCATGCTTGTATTATTATCTCAGCTTGAAATTAATTTAAGAAAAATAGTTTTATATTAGAAGAATACTAACTCATCTTTTAGTTTTGTTTTTAAGAATAGAATAGAATTATAACATTTCACCACTCATTTCCTTCCTCTGAATTTTTGTTATACTTGTCTCCACTCTCCTAATTCTACCTCTCTTTTTTCAGTAATTGTTCATGCATGGATATTTTTACTGATAACTAAGAATCAGCCAGCAGCCAAGCTGTGAGGAGTTATATATGAAGCATCACCCCATGAACATAAAGTCTCAGGCTTAGAAAGCCTTCATAAACCCTGTATAAAATCCGTACATGCTTTCCTTGATCAAGGGTGTTTATGATTATGATGAATTACTGAAAACTAATCCAAGAACAACTTAAGTTAATCTTAACACAACTATCTGATCATTATTTTTTGAGTGATCATATTTTCCGTTTCTGATTAAATGCTCTCAATGCCAGTTATTTGGCATTTTCTGCAGGAGGGAGGGGAAGTTCTTGAGATTCAGAAAGTACACGAAAGGTCAAATGACTGAAAGAACAGAAACTTGGAAGAGTCTCAAGACCATTTTCTAGCAGAGTGAATACGAGAACAGCTGCCAAGGAAAGGCACTCTAGCAGCAGAGAGGAGAGTCTCAGTTAACCTGCCTGCAGCTGTGTAGGGGGCAACTCTGGGTTGCAGCTTTTGTGACTTGTCGCCCATAGTAGGCTAGGTGTTTCCAGTGTAATGGCTGTTTTTGAGTCATTCCTGTTCTGCAAGTATCTTCTACCAATCTTCATTTTAGTAGCTGCAATACAAAGTTATTGATTGGTTCACCTAGATGGACATTGGTTCTATCATTACTTGGCCTGATGTGGGTTCCCTTACTAAGATGGCCGATGTGAGTGTTGCAACCCTCCAGGAAGTCTACCACATGATGATGCCCGAAGTAAAGTCTTTCCCCATTTCTTCACCTAAATGAATTGAAAATACTGATACTTTCGGCTAACCATTGGATCCCCAGGACCTCAATGGAAGAGCTAGGGGAAGGACTGAAGGAGCTTAAGGACATTGCAACTGCATAAGAAAAACGATATCAACTAACTGGACCACGCAGAGCTCCCAGGGATTAAATCACCAACAAAAGAGTATACATGGATGGAGCAAGGACTCCAGTTACATATGTAACAGAGGATGGCCTTATCTCTCATCAATGAGAGGGGAGGCAGGATTGATGCCCCAGCATAGGGGGATTCTAGAGGCAGGTGTCAGTGATTGAGTGGAGGAACACCATCAAAGAGGCAAAGGGAAGGAGTAATGGGGAATGGGATGGTGGGGAGGGGATTAGTGGAGGGGTAACTGGGAAGGAAGGGGGCTATCATTTGAAATGTAAACAAATAAGATAATTAATAAAAATTAATACAGTTTAAACACATTTCCTTTTGTTCATAACAAAAGTATTAGTAGCATAAAGCAGTTAAATAGCTATTCAGTTTTACTGGTACTACACTATCTTAAAATTAAAGCCTAGAAACATACTAAGGAAAATAATATTCAAAGTATGTGACAGGAACAAAACAGATTAGTTAGTGGGTGTTATTGTTATCAGAATAAGTAGTTCTTCTTAGTTTGACTTCGGCTACTTTTTAAAATTTTTATAGCTTTCTTGAATCCTACTTTTATATTTTGGATATCTTCAGATGGTATATGTACTGTGTCTGGTCTGAATCAACAAGGAGCCTTGATATCCACTTCTTGTAGGAGGAAAAAATTTATCCTGTAAATTTGAGTGGAAAAAATGCATTATATAATGATTTGAATTACCAAAATGAATAATTTTTACACATGACCAAGACGATTTCTCAGGAAATCCCTTTATTATTTTAAATCATAATGGTTAATAACCGGCAGAACTGGTGTGTTCAGCTGAAACTTGCATTTCTTTCTACCCAGGTTTTTCATCAAGATTTGAAGCTGGGAAGAGATGGGAACAAAGTGTTGCACGATAGTAGGTGACATAGGTATGTCTCAGGGACAGAACTATGCTCAGGGGTTTGCCTTTTGTACTTGTGGGTTATACTTCCACAGATTCATCCAACCATGGATTAAGTCTACACCTCTTGTTAATTTTCACTGATGCAGTATTTATATGGTTTTTACTTTGTGTTAGGCATTAGGAGTAGTTGCTAAAATTTAAAGTATAAGAGGAAACACTGAGCTGTGTAAAATTCTTGTGCCCTTTGATCCAGAGGATCTAGATTTTATCTTTTTTGAGTTTCAATAAAACCCTCATTTTAAATAACTTTGTAGGTGAAATTTTAGATCTAAAAGGAAAGGGTTCTATAATTTTTAGCTGCAAGCTCTCTCTCTCTCTCTCCCTCTCTCTCTCTCTCTCTCCTTCTCTCTCTCTCTCTCTCTCTCTCTCTCTCTCTCTCTCTCTCAATTTCTATTTATTTGGAAAAAATGAGAAAAGCATCACATATGCCAGGCAAATTCCATACCAATGGAGATGTATTCTCGGCACTGCTGCTAAGAAAGAAAATGCTATCATGGTTAGAATACATTAGAAAAATCAAAGACACCAGCGTCAACAATAAAACAAAAAAGAACTGAGATAATGCATTTAAATGTGAAAAGATACTAGAAAAGTACAATATGTAAATATAGTCAAGGTCAAAACCTCAACTATGAAACAAAGTGGGAAAGCAGTGGCTCGGTGGGAAATCGTATATACTGATGCTATAGTTGAGTCTGGAATGTGCCCTAAAGGTTCATGTATTGAAGGTTCTGCTCATCAAACTTCTGAAGTATAGGAAAACTCTCCCAAAAAGTTAGCAACTGCTTAAATAATTTGAGGGGGTAAAGCAAGTCTTTAATGCTGTCACTTAGGAAGATAAAGCAAAAGAATCAGGAATTGAAGAATCAGCCTAGTGTGTGTGTGTGTGTGTGTGTGTGTGTGTGTGTGTGTGTGTGTACATTTAATTTTATGTAAAATTACCATTCTTCATGGATTTTCAAACAAAATAGTGTTATTTCTTCTACTATATAGTGTGTAGGTCTTTACTGACAACCCTTTCCATAACCAAATCTTTTCTTCACTTCTCTAATTTCTGACTTCTCATCACCTGTCATGTTGTTTCCATATATAACCCTTCACAAATTCTGGCTTTACTTACCTGAATTTTTTATAGTTACTTCAGGTTCTATACTCATAGAAGAAGATTTGGAGCCATTAACACAAGATGATAGATAGTTTGTGATATTTATTTTCCAGGGTCTGGTTACCAGACTAAATATAATAGTTTCTACTTTGCATGCAAATTCCATAGTTTTTTATTTAAAGATGAATATTAATTCATTGTACTTATAATACATTTTCATTATGCACTAAGCAGTTGACGGACATTTCTGTTTCCATTTCCTGTACATTATTAATAAAGTGTGAAAGAACATGGGTCAACAAGATTCTGAAGTGTCATCTCATGAGCTCTGCACACAAGATCAATCCAATCTACATTCTTACATGGAGTCAGATTATATTCATAAACCTTTCAATGAGCAACTCTGAACACTATGATTTCTTGGGGATGAAGAATCCACACTCCACACTCCAGTGGGTGACCATGCACTCCTTTAGTCACCAGTACAGCAGTATAGTGGCAAAAATTGAGTTGAGGACTTATTTAAAAAAGAAATGAAACACAATGATAACCAGCAGAGTTAAGCCGGATGGAGTAAGTCTAGAAAATATTAGGGGAAAGGATGGAGGCCTGAAAATGGTCCAGATACATTGTATAGATCTTTTTTAAAGAATTAAGAAACAACATTTAAAAAAAAAATTCTTGCCTAAGAAAATGTCATATCTTTAAATGAAAATGCTGGAAATTGAATTATTGATGTGTGAAAGCAAAACAAGTTCTATGATATCAGTGGACACACATTTTTTTTGTTACTTGTGGATGTATTTTAATGATTTAGACAGCAGACATAGTTGACTTCATATCTGTTTACTTCACCTTGGAGAAATATGAATTCTTAAGTATATAAATTTCCCAACATGGCACCAACCTGAGAGAAACACTTAATTAAAAGGCATATAGAAGCCTTTGTGAGGTTTTGGATTCACATAGACACAATGATAGCTTTCTTGGTGATATTTGAAATTTCCTAATGTAAAAAGTAATAGTCTTTTTTAAAGCAGTTCAGCAAATTGTAACTGAATTTCAGCTTTAAACCACTCTGAGACTTCTCCTTTTCTTTTGATTCTGTTTTCTGATATGACCCCCAGATGTCCTAACATTACAACATTCCAAAAGAAAAGGAAAATTAAAGAGAAGACAATCCTTTGCTTTGTCTGTATATTTGGAATATGATTTATAGCTTTACAATTTCATCATTCTGCTACTACAAGCTTTTGCTTTCTTCTATGAGATAGAAAATATTGGTTCCCTCTGCTTGACAAGCAGTGGGAAAGGAGGCTAATGTTCTATTTGCAATCTAATCTTTTGCCAGCAGCAACTTTTTGCTTTTTGGGCACAATTAATGTTCTGTGCCCTCTTGCCATAGGAGGTTTATCCTAAACTCCTCTGAAAGGCATGAACAATTCCCTAATTATATTTTAATTGTAAATAGATGCTCAACTGAATACAGCAAAGACTATTGGTAAAATATTTAACTAATATTAGATTCACTGTTTCTCATGTAACATTTAAAGCATCTTCCCTTTTAACCACATTATGTATGATACTTATTGTGATAGAATATTAAATTTCCTCTCTGAAATGGAGTGCTTTACTGATTCACCATTTATACATTCATTCAATAATAGTCAGTGGTTTGACAAGTCCTGAGAAAACGAAAAGGAAGCAGCATTTTTCTCATTTTAATAAAAGGATTCTATTAAGAGAGTAAATAATTGTAAAGATTTATATAGAAGTGTAACAGAAGATATTTTATGTAAATGTTGTAGAGAAGGGAAAATGAATTCTGCCTGGAATGAAATAATGAGATTGGTCTTAGAGAAAACAGTAATTAAACTGTATGTAGAATGAATGTCAAGTTGACCTTCACTAAGAATTTCTACAGTAGACAGGGGAAAGACACAAGTTAGTAGCAGGTATGTAACAAAGGAGCTGAGTTGAATTTCCACAGAAGGAACAATCATGAGGAGAATAAGTCCTTCTGTGGACAGGTGTGATGGTACTGCGCAACAATTTAACTTTTGTTCTATAGGCTATACGAGATACTGGTTTTATATATTAAAATATATAAATGCCAGGAGTATGGAGTGGGGCTACTACAAGTAGGGAAGTAAAAATTGGAATGATAAAACAAAAAATCTATATTTACAATAGATAAATTAAAATTATTCTGAATTGGATTTTTTGAAGTTAACTTCTTGGGTTCTTTATATATTTTAGATATTAGCCCTCTATCAGATGTGGGGTTAGTGATTGTTTTCCACAATCTGTAGGTTGCTGATTTGTCCTGTTTAGTGTGTCTTTTGCCTCCTAGAAGCGTTTCAGTTTCATAAGGTCTCATTTATCAATTTTTGATCTTAGAGTCTGAGCCATTGGCATTCTCTTTAGGAAATCCCCACTCCCCCTCCTCCATGTCAGAGAATTCGAGACTCTTTCCCACTTTCTCTTCTATAAGATTCAGTGTGCCTGGTTTTATGGTGAGGTCTTTAATCCCCAACCCAATCAAAAAAGAGGGCATAGAGCTAAATAGAATTCAGAACAGTGGGATCTCAAATAGCCAAGAAGCACTTAAATGGTTTTGTTTTGTTTTGTTTTGTTTGTATGTTTTTTCTTCTTTTCTTTTTTTTCTATTTTTATTAGATATTTTAAATTTACATTTCAAATGCTATTCTCTTTCCCAGTTTCCTGTCCATAACCCCCTATCCCATCTGCCTGCCTTCTTCTACAAGGGTATACCCACTCCCCAACCATCTCTCCTTCCAACCTCCCAAACCTGACATTTTTCCTACATTGGGGGTCCAGCCTTAGCAGGGTCAAGGACTTCTCCTCCCATTGGTGACCAACAAGGCCATCCTCTGCTACATATGCAGCTAGAGCCATGGGTCTGTCCATGTGTAGTGTAGTCTAAGTAGTGGTTTAGTCCCTGGGAGCTCTGGTTGGTTGGTATTGTTGTTCTTATGGGTTGCAAAAACCTCTTCAGCTCCTTAAACCCTTTTGCTAATTCCTCCAATGGGGATTCTGATCTCAGTTCAGTGGTTTGCTGCTAGCATTTGTCTCTGTATTTGTTGGACTCTGGCTGGGCCTCTCAGGAGTCCTTAGTGACCAGGTAAATGCAAAACAAAAGGACCCTGAGATTCTAACTTACATCAATCAGAATGGCTAAAATCCAAAACACAGATGACAGCCAATTTTGTGGAGAAAGAGGAGCACTCCTCCATTGTTGGTGTAATTGCAGACTGGTACACCCACTCTGGAAATTTTCTGAAGATTCCTCAGAAAATTTAGACCCACCTGAATAACAAGCTATACCAACCTTGGGCATATTCCCAAAAGATGCCCCACCATACCACAAGGACACGTGACTCACTAGTTACTTTATTTGTAAGAACCAGAAGCTGGAAACGACCCAGATTTCTCACAAATGAAGAATGTATACAGAAAATGTGGTTCATTTACATATTGGAATACTATTCCATGATTAAAAATGAGGACATCATGAATGGAACTAGAAAATATCCTGAGTGAGGTAGCTCAGATTCAATATAGCATTCATGGTATGTAGTCACTAATAAGTGTATATTATCCAAAAAATTACAGAATACCAAGGATACAATCCATAGAACTAAAGAAAGTTAACAAGCAGGAGGACCCAAGTGAAGATGTGTCAATCCCAAACTGGGAGATGGGGAGGGAGGAGAAAAGGGGAACATGGTTAGGTATAGTGAGGGGAGATAGGCTAGAAGCCCTGATGACCAGCAAAATGAATGAACCTTGGGGGTTAGGAGGTAGAGGAACCCTCTAGAAAGTACCAGAGACGTGGGAGGTGAGAGACTCTCAGGACTCAAATGGAAGGACCTTAAATGAAATGACCAACAATGGAGAAAGGGAACTCTTAGACTCCTCCGCCAGTGGAAAGACTGATCATCAAGTGGATGAATAGGGTTGCCAACCCACAATCAAAAACTGACCCAGAATAGTTCCTATCTAAAAATACTGACAGGGCAAAACTGGAGAAGAGACAGAGAGAAAGGTGGTCCAGTGATGGGCCAAACATGGATTCCATCTCAAGGGGAGGCTCCACGGTCTAACACTATTATTGATGCTGTGGTGTGCTTACAGCCAGGAATCTAGCATGCCTGTCCTCTGAGAGGCCCAACAAGCCTCTGACTGAGACAGATGCAGATACTTCCACCCAATAATTGGACTGATGTCAGGGACCCCTGTGGTTGAATTAGAGGAAGACTGAAAGAAGCTGAGGAGGAAGACAACCCCATAAAAAAGACCAACAGTCTTAACTAACTAGAACCTTTGAGATCTTTCAGACACTGAGCAACCTACCAGGTAGCATACATGAGCTAGACTGAGGCCTCTGACACACATATGGCAGAGGATTGCTTGGCCCTGTCCTCAGAGGGAGAAGTGCCTAACTCTTGAGAGATTTGAGGCACCAGGGAGTAGGGAGGCCTGTTGGAAGTGGGGAGAAATCCTTTGGGAAACAGGGGAAGGATGGATGAATGGGATCAAGGCATGTGGGAGGGGCACTGGAGGGAGGTAACTGATGGACTGTACAAAAAGAAAAATAATAGAAGATTATTCTGAATTAAGCAAGTGAAATTTGAAATAAGTCCTAAGATTTGCTGTTGATAACTCTTTCACATTTGCTGTTGTTCACTCTTCCAGCACTATATTTTCCTCCTCTATTTCTAGTTCTAAGAATATACTTAAAATCTGATCATTATATCAGTTGATTTTCTCCAGAAAAATGGAGCTAGCAATATGTGGGGGGTGTGTGTGTGTGTGTGTGTGTGTGTGTGTGTGTGTGTGTGTGTGTGTGTGTGTAAGAGAGAGGATATGAAATGAGGTACTAACTCAAAAGGATAGAGAGGCTGAGAATTCCATGAGATGATACCTGTATCTTCATGAACCATTAAAAAATGGGATACAGAGCTAACACCTAAAGAAATGGTCAACATTCTTTGTTATCAGGAAATGCAAATCAAAAAAAAAAAAAAACGTTGAGATCCCACCTTGCACCAGTCAGAATGGCTAAGATCAAAAACTCAGGTGACAGCAGATGCTGGTGAGGATGTGGAGAAAGAGGAACACTCCTCCATTGTTGGTGGGATTGCAAGCTGATACAACCACTCTGGAAATCAGTCTCGCAGTTCCTCAGAAAATTGAATATAGTACTACCTGAGGACCTAGCTATACCATTCCTCAGCACACACCCATATGATTCTTCAACATATAACAAGGGCACATGCTCTACTATGTTTATAGCAGCCCTATTTATAATAGCCGGAAGCTGGAAAGAACCCAGATGCCCTTCAATAGAGGAATGGATATAGAAAATATGCTACATTTACACAATGGAGTACTACTCAGTTATTAAAAACAATGACTACATGAAATTCTTAGGCAAATGGATGCAATTAGAAAGTATTATCCTGACTGAGGTAACCCAGTCACAAAAGAACACACATGGTATGCACTCACTGATAAGAGGATATTTGCCCAAAACCTCAGAATACCCCCCAAAAAATTCACAGGCCATATGAAGTTCAAGATGAAGGAAGACTGAAATGTGGATGCCTCCTGAGAGGCTTACTGATACAGATGAGGATGATTTTAGCCAACCATTGCATTGAGAATAGGGTCCCCAATGGAGGAGTTAGTGAAAGGACTGAAGGAGCTGAAGGGGTTTGCAACACCATTGGAAGAACAACAATATCAACCAAGCAGAATTCCCAGAGCTCTTAGGGACTAAACCACCATCCTATGAGTACACAGGAGGAACCTATGGCTTCAGCCGCATATGTAGCAGATGCCTTGTGTGACATCAATAGGAGGAGAAGCCCTTGGTCCTGTGAAGGCTCATTTCCCCAATGTAGGTTAATTCCAGAGCATTGATGTGGGAGTGGGTGGGTGGGAGTGGGAACATCTTCATAGAAGCAGAGAGAGGTGGAAGGTGGATAGTAGATAGGGGAAGGAGATAACATTTGAAATGTAAATACATAAAATGTCCAATAAAAAAAGAAATTGAATATGCAATTAAACATCTTGAAATCTGGAATCAGTATTAGCTATTCTCAATTCAGTGTGCAGGCCTGAACACTAGAAGTATCAGCTATGATAAAATTGATAGTATAGGGCAAGTAATTCATCAGAGTAAGCACTGATCTGTCCTTTATAAACTCATTGTGTAGTGTTCAATGGATGGAATGATGCCCATGCCATTGGAAAGACTTTCTTCTGCCTATAATTTCCTATTCTACTTTGATCCTGAATCATCCTAATAGACACAACTAGAAATAATTTGAGCTATGTAACACATGTTTGTGTTTCACAATGTTGTGCCTACCTGAAGTATTAATTATTATCTAGGGCATGAAGGTAATTCATAAAGACACCACATATTTAATATGCACATAGTCCTGGTTTCAATCTCATGAACAACAACAATAGTTACTATATTGTTTAGTTATAAGTTATATAAGTACATAATAATAATTATAAAACATAATAATACATAATATATAGCAAGTATATAACACAATAATAGTGATAATAAGTACAGTTTCCAAAACTTTCAAACTATTACTGAAATATATTTTGATCATGACGTAAATAAGTTAAAATTCCCAGTAAAATTAAAACTATATAAAAACATTTAGGCATTTAAAAATCATACTTGAAATCAACTGATAACTGAAAGATGACACAGCCACCAAAATAAGTTACAGTTGAATCAGAAGTATTAATCCTATCGGAAAACAATTCTGTAAGTTGTAATTTTATCTCTCTGTTCTAAATGATGGATCTTAAGTAAAGTATTATTTATGAAAAATATAATTGCAAAATACTTTTAAATATACTATTTGGATCTCAAATAAATATCTTAAACATGAAATTTTAAAGCACAGACACTGTAAATCTGGTATGTTCAACTACATTATTCTCACGTGCTCCCAAGGACTAGACCACCAACCAAGGAGTGTACAGGGAGGAATCCATGGCTTGAGATACACATGTAGCAAAGGATGGCCTTGTCTGGCATCAATAGGAGGGGAAACACTTGGTCCTATGGAGGTTTGATGCCACAGCATAGGGGAACGCTGGAGTGGTGGGGCCTGGCCGGAGAGGGTGGATGGGGAGCATCCTCACAGAGGCAAAGGAAAGGAGGGCAAGGGCAGGTGTGGGATGGGGGGATTGTGGAGGGCTTTAGTGGGAAGTGGGAGAATATTTGAGATGTAAATGAATGGAATGACTAATTAAAAAGGGAGAAAAAGCAAATTAGAAATGAGAAGCCATCAAAACTGGAGTGTAAGAACATGAAATTACAAGTATATGGATCATAGTGCATTTCCATTTAGAGTATATAAAGAAAATCTTGAAATCCATAAGAATGGAAATATGCATAGGCAACCAGTATAGACCTCACTGGAAGCAAAACAAGAGTGAGGTTCATTCGTTTTGAAGTCAGAGTCACATAAATCAAAGCTTGAAGGTGATAGCATTTTATCTTATAAAATATCCAAAAATGATATTAGAATCTGTCTGTTTAATTATATTTTCAAATTACAGTCATACTCTGGGTACAAATTATTATAACATTTACTAATAGTGATGATTTATTTAACAGATTTAACGTTAAACCTACCATAAATCTAAATAATTCAACTCTTTTATAAATTTATTCTTCTCTCATGCAATACATCCAGACCATAGTATTCTTTTTCCTCCTCTCCCCTCCTCTCAGTCTGCTCCACCTTCCTTTTCTTCCAGATCCACTGCTTCTCAAATTTCCATCAGAAAGAAGCAGTGGTGTCAACCAAACATAGCATAATAAGATTCAGTAAGACCGGTGATAAAATCTCAGTTTGAGACTAGAAGAGACAACCTAGTGGAAAGAAAAACCTCCTTAGAGCAAGCAAAATAGTCAGAGGCCCTCGCATTCCCATTTTAGAAATCCCACAAAAATCCAAGCTAAACAACCACAGCATGTTATGTCCTGGTACAGACAGACTCATGCAGGCTTTGTGACTGTCACTTCAGTCTCTGTGAGTCCCCTTAGTTGATTCTGTTGGACATGTTCTCCTGGTAATTTAAAGAACTACCCTTCTGGTTCTTCCAATCTTTCCTTTTCTCCTCTGCCAGAATTTCTGACCTCTACTAATGATGAGCACTGGGTTAGGCACTGAACCTGTGAGTATAACATGATATCATCAGCAATCATTTCATTGGTGGTTGTTGCTGCTGCAGCTGCTGCTGCTCTTGGTTTGTTACTGGTTTGTTACTTGGTTCGTTGTTGTTCTTGGTATTGGTGTTGGTGTTGGTTTTGGTGTTGGTGGTGGTGCTGGTGGTGGTGGTGGTAGTGGTTGTGGTGGTGGTGGTGGTTTTTCATAGTGTTTGGATCTACAGTAGGTCTCTGAGTCATTTGGCTTCTAGGTGTTGTGGTATGGGTTTCCTCTTGTGGCATCGTACTCCAGTTAGACTACTTATTGGTTGTCCACTCCTACAAGCTCTGAGTCACCATTCCTGTAGCCAGAGTACATGTACATGTACATGCTGCAGGCCGGGTAGCTTGTGGTATCTTAGGCTTTCTGTCTGTGATGGTATCCCAGTCCCACCACTGGGAGCATATACTAATTACAGAAGATTCCTGGTTCAGGCTTTATATCCTGTATTTATCCTCTAGTACTATTCCATTCTTAACAATATTAGAATAGTCTTTATCTGTTTATAAAAATTGTAACATACCTATTAACTACCTTGGGGAATTACTGTGCATTTGACTTTAAATAATCATAAGCTCAATATGTATAATGTGAAGTAATAAAAATAACTACTTTATACATTTATGAGTCTGGTAAAAGACATGAGAAGGCACAACATGCTGTAGGAAAAGATGTGTAGAATTGATAAAATGTTCATTATTAGAAAAGGTAAAACGCTGGTAATTTACCTTCCAGGATAAATAGACATGCAATTTTCCATTTTATAAATCAAAGATAAAAGAAAGTTTCAAGTGAAAATAAAAATGATTGAAAAGGGAAATGAAAATTGTTTTAATTTATTGGCTAGTATTTCTAAGTTAGGAAGTGGTTCAGTAAAGGCTAAATTCAATGCACTTTCAACATGTTTATATAGTGTGTATATACTAAAAACTAAAATAATTAAATACCCATCAAGAGTGAGTTGCTGTAATTATATAGCTAAGTTAGATGTTAACAGTAAATATACAGTAAATAAAAATATTTTCATAAAATGTCATTTTAGACAACCAGAATAGACTTAAGCAAACTATTTAAAAAGGTAGGTATATTTTTCATGCTTATAAAAAGTATATTGCATTATAAAATATTATTAATATCTACTCCATGTATTAAGTATTTTTAAAGTTGTTCATAATAATATGAAAAATATTTTGGCCTGAGTAAGAATTTGTATTTTATTTTTAGCACATTTGTATACTATTAGCATTAAAGCCATAAATTATAATTTTAAGAAATAATTTTTTTAATTTTGAAACAATATGTCAATTCGCACACACACACACTGAATGAATGTGTAACTCAGTTAGGAATTGATCCTTAGTCAACTCGTTAATTTTACATAATAAGGATATACAGTTCTAGTTGACCAGACCCAAATAATAATGCAAACTCCAAGAAGTACCATGATTTTGCGTAATGTGCCTAAAGTATTGTAACTTCTATCATACGGCCTTAGTTACACTTTTCACATATATGACAATGTGATTAGTCATTTCTCCAGTGTCATTTTGTAGGAAAATGAAAATGAAATCCACAAGGCTTAAGACTTGAAAATGAAATCATTGTATAGCCACAATCATCTCTTTAGTGGTTTTATGCTAAAAAATACATCTTCACAAAATGAAATGTATGACAATAAATTTGAAGTCTTATTCAATCACAAATCTTCTACATGCCACTGAGGTAAACTTATATATCAGGATATATGAGAAACAGATTCAGTATACAGAGTTACAGAGGGCAGCCTTTATTTCACTAAAACCAGAGCTCACATCAAATCATTCAGTGGAACATCTGACAAGTACAATGTCTATCTATAGCTTTAAATATGTTCCACATAGTTCCACAATGATCTAAATCACTGACTGCATTTGTCTTCAAAAGCCCATAAAACACATATGAATATTAAAGAGGTGCTCAATAAAACTCAAAAACTGATCAGGTATGTTTCAGACAATAACCATCCCTCTACGTATTCTAGAATTATTCTTGATGTTTCTCTTTTATTTCTGTGAAGCAGGGAAAATTGATTCAGACATCTTTACTCCCTTCTTAGAATGCATAAATATTTTATTACCTTTATTGTGCGATGGTCTGGGAATGTAAGCCCATGGATATCATTGCACCTGTGTTCAGATCAGAGGATAAAATTTGCAGAACCCCATTCTATAAGCCTTCCCTTGTAGGTAGCAGGTATCGACAGAAATCACTCTCAGGCTTGTGGAAGTGCCTGTACCAAACAAGCCATCCTGCTGGGCCTAGAATCTATCAATCTTAATGTCATATTGTCAATAATGGGATTTAAAAAAAGAACAGACAGCCATGGCACAATAATAGAAGAAGAAAACAAAAGAAGGGAGAAGAAATAAAAATAGAAACAAATAGAAAAATAAAAAAGATCTTACTAGTTAACCAACTGGTGAAACAAAGATTCAGCATCTAAATCAGACATGGAATATCTTTACTGTAGATATAATAAGCATTTTCATTTATCAAACCTTATTCAGTCTACAATCAAATATATACATTTCTCTTCAATTTCATAAAAAGCAATCATATAGCTTAAGTAGAAAACCCACAATAAATGGAAAAAACATACAAATTCATGTGAACATTTAGCGGGTTCTTAATTTTCTAAGTCTAACATTTTTAACTCTAATTACTTTGGACAGGAAGTACAGAAACACAGAGCATCATAGTTTTCCCATACTGTAGACATGGACACAAACTATTGGAGAATTTTATCTATACATAGTCATCTTTTTTTTGAGATAATCATGTGTCTCCTTTAACACTCTGTCTTTACAACTGAATATATATATATATATATGTCAATTACAAACATGAGAAATGCTTAATTTTAGAAAGACTATAATTTCTCTAGGCAAGACATTGTCTCTTTTAATGTTTCTAGAATTCCAAAATCAGAACTTTGTCAAATCTATTGAGAAAGGAACTGAGTAGCTTGACACAATGAACAAATTTTTTAAGGGAAAAACACAGTGTTTTTTATGTAGTGTCTACTGATTAAATTATACAAAATAGAAATTGCTTTTAGCCTTTATGCTGATTTGATCCTTACCTATCTTTAATATTTGCACCAAAAGCTATATGTAGGCAGAGTAAGGTAAGCATTTGTAGAACTATATGTGGGGAGTTAAATCTATGAGGGCCTCTGGATCAAGGATATCTGAATTCCAGAGGAGAGAAAGGAATATCTATGTTTAACACATCTTATCATAACATAAAGGAGCCCAACTGATGAATATATGAGGCCAAGAAAATGAGACTATGAGATCAATACACATCATGTCCAAGACTGAGTGAGGTAAGGGGACACACATAGTAAAAAGTAAAACTGACAAATGAAGTTAGCCTAAATAGAAAGTCCTCATAGAGGACTCAAGCAGATAGTTCCTCAGTCAAGGGAAGAGAGTACATTCACATGAAACATGGGTCTAGTCTGGTCTCAAAAATGATAACCCAAGCAAGGATGGACTTGCAGAAGGACAACCTGCATGAAGGTTCTTGGAGAAGAAAACAATTGGATGATAGGAAAGGTTGGCTGTCCCAGTAAACTGTTGATGCGCAAGTATAATTTTTATAGACACTATTCTCCAAAAGAGACAACATGATGGTTGAGTACTATGTATTCCCATCTTTCATAGATGGCAATACAGCTAATAATGATATCAAAAGCAAAGCAAGAGAAGGCTTTCGTACATGTACTGCTGCCCATTATGATGTTGTTTGGGCTCACTAAGAGTATAGAAGTTATCTTCATGTGGAAAGGAGAAAATGGTTCATGAAGCTGTAGTTGCTGTGGTCCTCGACCTTCCTAACCTTGTGACGCTATAATATAGTTAGTTCTCT
Source organism: Rattus rattus (assembly GCF_011064425.1). NCBI lineage: Eukaryota > Metazoa > Chordata > Mammalia > Rodentia > Muridae > Rattus > Rattus rattus. Next base: position 45,913,400 of record NC_046157.1, on the reverse strand, counting down.
GTGTTGCGATGAGTCAGATTTTTAAATTATTTTTGTTGTTGTTTCATAACTGTCATTTTACTTGTTATGAATGATAATGTAAATATGTGTTTCCCCATGGTGTTGGGTAGCCCAAAGGAGTTGTGTCCCACAGGTTAAGAATCTATCATGGTTATAATAAAAATGCCCCATACAGGCTCATAGGGAGTGGCATTATTAAGACATGTTTCCTTGTTGGAGAAGTTGCAGAATTGTTGGACGGAGTACATCACTAGAGAGCAGATTATGAGGTCTCAAATGCTCAAGTCATGTCTGGTATGATTGTCATTTCCTGCTGTGTGTGGAACCAGATGTAGAATTCTCAGCTACCTCTTTATCACTATGTCTGCTTGAATGCCAGCTATCATGCTTCCTGCCTTCATGGTAACGCACTAAACCTCTGAAACTGTAAGTTCTAGTTAAATGTTTTCCTTTATAAGACTTGCTGTAGTCATGGTGTCTTGTTGGCCTTCCTACTGGAGGCTTCCCACAGAGATCTCCAGTCCAGATCGGTTTGCCTGTTCATGTGAAGGGGAGAGAATTTGGGCAGGAAAGGGGAATGCTCCTCTGCCTCCATTTCCTCAGCTGCCACAGGACTTCAAGCCAGGCTGAGCCAAGAGGAGACTGACCAGCCTGCAATGGGTGCAGGGGAGCTTCTGGCAGGGGATTTCAGGAGAGAAGATCTCTTCCCCAAGCAGCAATGTTACAACTGTTATGACAGAATCTCGCAGACAATGGAGTAATTCCTGCACAATTTAATCCTTTTGAATAGGATTCTTTTTTTATATGTTTTTTTTTGTTGGATATTTTTTTCTTACATTTCAAATGTTATCCTCTTTCCCAGTCTCCCATCCATAAATCTCCTATCCCATCTTTCCTCATTCTTCTTCTATAAGGTTGTTCTTCCTCCCCAACCACCCACACCTTCCTACTACCTAGTCCTGATATTCTCTTACGCTGGGGAATCCAGCCTTGGCAGGATCAAGGGCTTCTTCTCCCATTGGTTCTCTACAATGCCATCTGCTGCTAGATACGGAGCTGGAGCCATGGGTCTCTCCATGTGTACTATTTGGGTGGTGGTTTAGTCCCTGGAGCTCTGGTTGTTTGGTATTATTGTTCTTATGGGGATACAAGCCCCTTATGCTCCTTCAGTCCTTTCTCTAACTCCTCAAAAGGGGACCCCATTCTCAGATCAATGGTACGCTGCTAGTATTCGCCTCTGTACTTGTCATTTTCTGGCAGAATCTCTGAGGAGACAGCTACATCAGGCTCCTGTCAGCATGCACTTCTTGACATCAGCAATATTGTCTGGGTTTGGTGGCTGTATTTATTTGGGACAGATCCCCAGGTGGGGCAAGCTCTAAATGGAAATTGCTTCAGTCTCTGCTCCAAACTTTGTCTCCATATCTCCTCCTATGAATATTTTGTTCCCCTTTAAGAAAGGATGGGCATCCCTAACTTTGGCTGTCCTTCTTCTTGAGCTTCATAGTCTGTAGATTGCATCTTGGGTAATCCGAAGCTTTTGGCATAAATATCCATTTATCAGTAAGTGCATACTATGTGTGATTTTTCTTGGATTAGGTTACCCAATCAGGATGTATTTTCTAGTTCCATCTATTTTCCATCAAATTCATGATGTCATTTTTTTTTTTAATAGCTGGAGAAAAATCCATTAAACAATATACCACATTTTCTGTATTTGTTCCTCTGTTGAAGGACATCTGGGTTCTTTCCAGCTTCTAGCTATTATAAATAAGGCTGCTATGAACATAGTGGAGCATGTGTTCTTGTTATATATTAGAGAATCTTTTGGGTATATGCCCAAGAGAGGTAAAGCTGGGTCCTCGGCTATGTTCAAATTCCTGAGGAACTTCCTGACTGATTTCCAGAGTGGTTGTACCAGTCTGCAATCCCACCAACAATGGAGGAGTGTCCTCTTTCTCCACATCCTAACCAGCATCTGTTGTCACCTGAGTTTTTGATCTTAGCCATTCTCACTGGTGTGATGTGGAATCTCAGGGTGGTTTTGATATACATTTTCCTGATGACTAAGCATGTTGAACAATTTTTAGGTACTTTTCAGCCATTCAATATTCCTCAGCTGAGAATTCTTTGTTTAGCTCTGTACCCCATTTTGATGTGGTTATTTGGCTCTCTGGGGTCTAACTTCTTGGATTCTTTGTTTTTGTTGGATATTAGCCCTCTATTGGATGTAGGAATGGTGACAGATCTTCCCATTCTGTTGGTTGCTGGTTTCTGCTATTGGAATATCTTGGTTTCTCCATCTATGTTAATTTAGAGTTTTGCTGTATATAGTAGCCTGGATTGGCATTTGTATTCTCTTAGAGTCTGTATGACATCTGCCAGGGATCTTCTGGCTGTCATAGTCTCTGGTGAGAAGTCTGGTGTAATTCTGATAGCTTTGCCTTTATACGTTACTTGATCTTTTTTTTGCTGCTTTTGACATTCTTTCTTCGTTTTGTGCATTTGGGGTTTTACTATTAGGTGACGAGAGACATTTCTTTTCTGGTCTAATCTCTTTTGAGTTTTGTAAGCTTTTTGTGTTTTTTTACGTTAGGAAAGTTTTTTTCTCAAATTTTGTTGTAGATATTTACTGGCCCTTTAAGTTGGGAATCTTTGCTCTCTTCTATACCTATTATCCTTAGGTTTGATCTCATTGTGTCCTGGATTTCCTGGATAGTTTGGGTTGGGAGTTTTCTGCATTTTACATTATCTTTGACTGTTGTATCAATGTTTTTTCTATGGTATCTTCTGCCCCTGAAATTCTCTCTTCTATCTCTTGTACTCTGTTGGTGATGCTTGCATCTATGACTCCTGATATCTTTCATAGGTTTTCTTTTCCAGGGTTGTCTCCCTTTGTCATTTCTTTAGTGATTCTATTTCTATTTTTAGATCCTGGATGGTTTTATTCAATTCCTTCACCTCTTTATTTGTGTTTTCCTGTAAATCTTTAGCAGATTTTTGTGTTTCCTCTTTAAGGGCTACTTGTTTATCTGTGTTGTCCTGTATTTCTTTAAGAGAGTTATTTATGTCCTTCTTAACGTCCTCTATCATCACCATGAGATATGATTTTAAAACCAAATCATGCTTTTCCAGTGTTGGGAAATCCAGTACTTGCTTTGGTGGGAGAACTGTGTTCTGATGATGCCAAATAGTCTTGGTTTCTGTTGCTTAGGTTGTTGTGCTTGCCTCTCGCCATCTGGTTTCTCTGGATTTTGCTGATCTCTGACAGTGGCCTGACTGTCTTGTAGGCCTCTGTGTCAGCACTCTTGGTGAATGGTTTTCTCCCAATGGGATCTGGGTACATAGAGCTGTAGTACTAGGTCAACTCCCAGCGCAGGCAGAAACTGGAAGGGTCCTGTCCCAAACTGCTCCTGGATTTGTATGTCCTGATGGTTCCAGGCGGGTCCCTCAGAGCAGAAGTGGTGCTTTTACCTCCGCTCTCAGGTGTTTCAGTGCCCCTTGCAACTGGCTTTTAGCTCTGGGCTCAGGCAGAGACTGGAATGATCCTCTCTCTGACTACTCCTAGGTTCCTATGTCCAGAGGGCTCTAGGCAGATTTCCCTTGGGCCAGGAATGTGAGCAGAAGTGGTGGTCTCCCCTGAGCTCTCAGGATTGTCTGCCCTTCTGAGAGTCCAGCTCTCTCCCTGACAGGATTTGGGTATCTCTGAACAGGATTTTTAAATAGAGTTTTGGGATGGGTCAGGGTCGAACAGCAGGTTCTTCCTTTTGGTTTGGCCTGAGAGCTTGGGTATAGCTCATCTATATATTTGGGAGCATGGTCCTGCTTCTGATCTCTTGCGCCTATGTGACCTGTGCTCATGTCTTACCTGTGGAGGAGGGGCTTGGGGCATTTTCCTATGTGACTGATCTGTCTCAAACCTCTCTACAGGGGGCTGTAGGGTATGTAATTACATGAGAGGGGCCTGATCTCCTGGGAGATTGGGGTGCTCCTGCCATTCTTTAGGGTCACTGGGACTTCAACCTATCTTGATCAGGAATCAGGATACCTTTCATAGCCTGCCGCCTCACATTGTCTCTTCACAGCAATAAAACCCTAACAATAATAGAACTGTGGGTAATGAAGACACCTTTGTTGAGCATAGTGTGCAAATAAAACTGAAAATTTTCTCTATATAGAAAGTAGGCTAAAGTTAGGACTATACTTGATATACAAAAAACAGGTTTGAAACAATTGAAGACTAGAGTTATAATTCTGATAAGAAAGAAAGCTATAGTGAATTTCATGTGGTTATATTATAACGAAAGACAGCAATGGGAGTTCAAAATAAAAAAATAATTGTAAAACTGTGTTCACCATGTTTATGCAACTTTGTATGCATTTTCCATTACACAAGTAATTACACACACACACACACACACACACACACACACACACACACACATTTTGTCTGTCTCTCTGTTCATGACTGAAGATATATGAGTTACTTGTATTCTATGAACTCACTGATGGTATGTTGACTTCTAAAGTCTGTTTTCCACAAAAACAAGTGACAGTTGTCTTGAGAATACTTTATTTTCATATAGAAGATCAAAAATCACAAGTTGATATAACTCTCATAATAACAAGCAAAGAATTCTCAAACCAGAGTTAGAGTTTGAATCTGGAATGCCATGCGAAATGTCGTTTCATTGAAAGCTTGGTAACAAGCTGTATACAATAAGAAAAGGAAAGTTACTGAAAATTTCGAGACACAAGGCCTAGTTGGAAGAAGTCATCGGAGTGACTTAAAAGGAGAATATGTTTGACAATGGCCCTGTTTCTGTCTGTGCCTCCTGACATCCTTTAGTCATGCTGTGTCCACACACATTGTCATGTTGTGTCTTACCACATCTTTACAGAAGGAAGATCATGGACGGACACTTCTAGAACCAAGATCAAAAATAATTTTCCACTTGAACATGATTTTCCTCATGTATAAGCAATAAAAACTAGAGAGACAGAAAAACTGATAATTTCTGGAAGGAGTAGTTGAGGCTTTTAATTCAGTGTATAGAGTTGGCTTGGCATCATTGAAGGTCTAGGTCCAATTATGTGGTAAATAAAAGAGGAAAAGTTTCCCTTTAAAACTGCTATTCATCATATCAAATATAACGTAAATGTAAATCAATATCCATGAATTAAAACATATCCATGTATACTTAATTAAATTCCTAATGTAGAAAAATTGAAATAAATTCAAAGTAATTGTTAAGAAAATAAAAAATAGTGATTTGTGTTGAACACCTGTCATTTGCTAATTTAATCAATAATTAAATACACTATACATAATAGAAATATATATGTATATATATGTATGTATATGTATATGTAATCCAGCATGGTGCTCTGAAGTATGTAATATGGTTTTGTGATTATTTCTACCAGAAATTCATGAACTGAATCTTGCCATAGTCAATGTCCCATAAGGCAAGACGTAACAATGTACTGTAGTTGAATTTAAAATACCCAATGTCAGGAAGTTAAAGAAGCTGAGGTCTTTTCATACTAGAATAGAAATACAAGCTGAGATGAGGGATTGAGCTTGGGATACATTTGCCAAATAGCACATGATTGGTGCACTCTATCTGAGTCCGATGATGAAATAATAGGAATGTGCCATTATTTTTATCCTGAGTTTAATGTTTATAAAAGATCAACTCTACAAAATAAACTGTAGGCAACTGAGGTAAGCTGGGAACCAGAGATGTGACCTTCCCCAGGGAAGGGTCCATCAATTTGTTGTCCAGTGACAAGTGATCAGTCCTAAAAATGCATTAAATGGACTTAACAGGTTGTATTTATAAGTACAAACTTGCACACACAAACACATAGAATTTGGAGGTAAAAGTGAATGTAGAAATGCTGTGATTAAATTAATTTCAAAATAAAATTTAAAAAACAGAAAATATATCTTAACTGTTTGAAGATCTCTAGATACAAAAAGGAACCAAATAGATCATGAAAGAAATTCGTTATTTGTTTACTATATGGACATCAGGTGAAAAGTCAACTGATAAATCTCAAGTCAATGCATTTTATATCAGCAATTTCTATTCACTTTCAGAAGATTATAATGTATATTCATGTCTGTGACATGATTAGGTATTTGAAAATCTCAAGGTCCTACATTCCTAGGAAAGACTGTATTTTTCTGCTCTAGATCCCCTTCATTCATGTATCTTACAAGGAATACCTTCGGCATTCCTTAGTAAAAATGGAACCAGTGGATGTAGTAAACCTAGGTAAGATACATTGGGGATTACCTCTATATTGAATTTCTGTGACAAAACATGAATCCTTTAATGGATAGTAGCAGTTAGAATGGATATAAAATTTCAAGTGGTAGGCAGTTGACAGAAAACTAAGATGTTTGAAATCCATTCCACTCTTATAAATACGCAATGTTATGTACTCAAGACTGTATCAGATAAGCCAGTTCTTCTAGATTTTATATATAAATTTGACCTAAAAACTTGAATATCATCTCTTGGAAGAGACACAGTATTCTACTTAATAGGAGAAAATAATTAACTCTCCTCTTCTCTCCAGTGGAACCACATTTAATGGGTAACAGACTTGAAACAGTAACTGAAAGAAAGAGCTGGATTTAAACATTAAAAATGAATGATGTATGATATTAATAAGCTAATATTCAGTAAAGTATCTTGCGTACTATGTAGAAAACTGAACCCAAAACCCTTAAGCATAAAGTTATAAAATTGCATATTAATTGCTCTTTATTTTAGTTACCTGTGATTTTTAGTAACTAAGAATAACAAATATCAAAATGAATATTAAGAATATCAAGAGATTAAGAAACACGTTCATTAACTATTCAACTTAATATTAGAAAGAAAAGATTCCAATACATTAGATTGAAAAGATTTCAATATAAATGAAAAGATATCATTTATACAAATGTGACTAAAAATATATACTCAAAGCTATGTTATGTATAGAATAAGACAAATAAATGAAAATAATATGAAGCAAATTCCAGACACTTACTAGAAAATTATTCCAAAGTATAAAAAATTGCCTAACAATTGATAAACTAACAGGAAATCACAGACAATAGACGCTAGACCTAATATAAAATTTCATGTGATTCCAAGTGATTGGTAGGTCAGAAAAAAACCATGATGCTTGAAATACCCTTTCCTTTTTTACAATTATTCATTGTTGCATATTCAAGACTATATTAAATAAGGCAATTACTCTGGATTTTATACAGAAACATAATTTAAAGGTATATATTACACTTTTGGGGGTTGTATGTAACCATGATCATTGTTTATCCTAAAAATAATATCACAAAATTATGTGAGGCCAAAGTTGCTTCTCTGAAAATAATATAGATAATAAAGACAATATTAAGCAGAAAAAGGAGGACACATAGTGCCTGAAGGTAATTTGATTTGTTGTGTTAAAGAGTGACTTCACTGCCCAGTGATAGCCATTGGCCTGAAGCTAGACAACATAGCTTTTGCAACAGCAAGGCAAAATCTACTGCCACAGCACTCCGCTGAGGAGAGTGTTCGTTTCTTCAGTCATCATAAGAAGAGGGACATTGAAGAGCATGTTTGCAAGATCAGAGCATGACAAACTTGATTACAACTTTCAATCACACACAGCATTTGAAGAACAGGTAAGCAGGTGTATTTAAGCAACTTTCATTTGAAAACTAATTTCTATGGTAAATTCTCTATAATGTGTATAATTTATCATTAACAAACCAAATAATACTCATGTTATGAGAAAATAAATCCATATCTGTGACAACAAATATATCAACAAAACTCCAAATTATCCCTTTCATTCAATACTGATATAACATTAAAATCTTAATATAAGACAATACATAAATAGCTAGACGAGTCTCTTTACATCTAGTCACATAAATGTTGTGATATAATTAAGCCATAAATAAGAAAATTCCTTATTGGTCAAGGGCAAGTGATTGTGCTGAAAATACAGTTCATAAAGGTAAGATTTGAGAGGTGTGCGGGGGTGGTCAAAAATGAAGAAATGTATAGCTCAATTTATTAAGGGCTTGCTCAAAAAGACAAAAGTTTTAGCAACAATAATTTATAGGAAGAAAGCCACTGTAAATGTAGTCGTGATTTGACTTAAGATGCTTTATTTATGGTAAACATGAATTTTATGGTAATACTGAATTTTAATGAATGGTCAGTTTTATTCTAATCTAAGATATCTAATACCATAACCCTTATAAATTCCTTAACCAAAATATTTATATCAAGGGCTATAATTATTTTTTACCCTGGCATAAAAACTGGTATAAACAATATGTAGCACTTATGGTTGAAATTTTGAAAGGTACAGGACTCAGTAGGGATGATATCAACCAAAATGCCCAGCAAGGGAAATATGGAAAGATAACTAAAGTGACTGTCTCCAGTATACAGACATTTCCCCCAGTTGAGGTAAAGGGTCACCCACCCATCTTCAATATATTTTGACCCAGACTTTTTCCTGTCTAAAAGAAGTGCAGGAACAAAATTGGAGCAGTGACTAAAGGAAAAGCCATCCACTGTCCGGTGCAACATGGGATCCATCCTATGTGCCAGCACCAATCCTTGACACATTTTTTTGTTTTGCTTTGTTTTGTTTTGTTTTGTTTTGTTTTGTTTTGTTTTGTTTTGTTTTGTTTTGGTTTGGTTTGGTTTGGTTTGGTTTGTTTTGGTTTGTTTTGGTTTGTTTTGGTTTGGTTTGGTTTTTTGGTTTTTTGGTTTTTTTTGTTTGTTTTTCTTTTTTGTGTTTTGTTGTTTTTTTTTTCTTAGTATGGAGTGAATTACGAATCCAATAGTGTAATTAAACGGTTGCTAATTTAATTAGTTTTTTCCTTAGTTCATATGATAATTGAAAATTAATATCAATAAATTATACTGATTTGAGATACATTTGCCTTTTTTATTGGACATTTTTTATTTACATTTCAAATGTTATAAACCTTTGCCAGTTTCCTGTCGATAAACTCCCTATTCCATCATCCCTTCCCCTTTTTCTATGAGGGTGTTCCCCCAGCCAACAACCCACCCCTTCCTGCCACCTGCCCTGACAAACCCCTACACTGGAGGCTTCAGCCTTGGCAGGACCAGGGCTTCTCCTCCCATTGATGCCCAAGAAGGCCATCCTCTGCTACATATGTAGCTGGAGCCATGGGTCTGTCCATTTGGACTCTTTGGATGGTGATTTAGTTCCTGGGAGCTCTGGTTAGTTGGTTTGTTCTTATGGGGTTACAAACCCCTTCAGCTCCTTCAATCTTTTCTCTAACTCCTCCAATAGGGACCCTGTTCTCTGTTCAATGGTTTGCTGCTAGCATTCACCTCTGTATTTATCATGCTCTGGTAGAGACTCTCAAGCGACAGCTATATCACTTTCCTGTCATCATCAGCAATATTTTCTGGGTTTGGTGGCTGTATGTATATGGGCAAGCTCTGAATGGCCATTTCTTCAGTCTCTGCTCCAAACTTTATCTCTGTATTTTCTCCTAGGAATATTTCTGTTCCCCTTCTAAGAAGGACTGAAGCCTCTGCACTTTGGATGTCCTTCTTCTTGCACACTTCATGTAATGTGTGAATTGTATCTTGGGTAATTCGAGCTTTTGAGCTAATATCCACTTATCAGTGAGTGCATATCATGTGTGTTTTTTGTGATTGGGTTATATCACTCAGGATGATATTTCTAGTTCCATCCATTTACCAATGAATTTCATGAAGTCTTTGTATTTAATAGCTGTGTAGTACTCCATTGTGTAAATGTACCACATTTTCTGTATATTTTCCTCTGTTGAAGGGCATCTGAGTTCTTTCCAGCTTCTGGCTATTATAAACAAGGCTGTTATGAACATAGTGGAGCGTGTCCTTGTTATATGTTGGAGCATCTTTTGGGTATATGCCCAGGAGTGGTAGAGCTGGGTCATCATATAGTACTATGTCCAATTTTATGAGGAACCTCCAGACTGATTTCCAGAGTGGTTGTACCAGCTTGCAATCCCACCAATAATGGAGGAGTTTTCCTCTTTCTCCACATCCTCATCAGCATCTGTTGTAACCTGAGTTTGGATCTTAGCCATTCTGACTAGTGTGTGGTGGAATCTCAGAGTAGTTTGATTTGCATTTCCCTGATGACAAAGGATGTTGAACATTTCTTTAGGTACTTTTCAGTATGACAAGAACTTCAAGTCTCTGAAGAAAGAAATTGAAAAAGATCTCAGAAGATGGAAAGATCTCCCATGCTCATGGACTGGCAAGATTAATATAGTAAAAATGGTGAATTTGCCAATAGCAAAGTATCCCCAGAGCCCATGTGTACCAGGCTCTTCCCCAGATTCAATGCAATCCCCATCAAAATTCCAACTCAATTCTTCTTAGAGTTAGGAAGAACAATTTGCAAATTCATCTGGAATAACAGAAAACCCAGGATAGCAAAAACTATCTTCAACAATAAAAACTTCAGGGGAAATCACCATCCCTGACCTCAAACTTGATCACAGAGAAATAGGGATAAAACACTGTATGATATTGGTACAGAGACCAGCAGGTAGATCACTGGAATAGAATTGAAGAGTCAGAAATGAACCCACATACCTATGGTCACATGATCTTTGACAAAGGAGCTAAAACCATCCGGTGAAAGAGAGAGTATTTTCAACATATGGTGCTGGTTCAACCGGAGGTCAGCATGTAGAAGAATGCAAATAGTTCCATTCTTTCACCCTCTACAAAGCTCAAATCCACGTGGATCAATACCACCACATACAACTAGACACACTGCAACTAATAGAAGAAAAAGTGGGGAAGAGCCTGGTACACATGGGCTTTGGGGATAATTTTCTGAACAGAACACCAGTGGCTTATGCTCTAAGGTCAAGAATCAACAAATGGGAACTCATGAAATTGCAAGGCTTCTGTAAAGCAAAGGACACTGTCATTAGGACAAAGGGCAACCAACAGACTGGGAAAAGATCTTTATCAATACCACATCCCATAGAGGGCTAATATCCAACATCCAAAAATACTCAAGAAGTTAGACTCCAGAGAACGAAATCCATGATGACACTATTAACTGATGCCATGAAGTACTTGCATATAGTAGCCTAGTATAGCTCTCCTCTGAGAGGCTCTACCAGATATGACTGAGACTGATGCAGATACTTAAAGCTAATCATTGAACTCAAGTTGGGAACCCCTGTTCAATAGTTAGGGGAAGGACTGAATCTGCTAAAGTGTATGGTAACCCCATAGGTAGAACCACAGTATCAAATAATCTGGAGCCTATAAAACTCCTAGAGACTAAGCCTTCAACCGAAGGGTATACTTGGAAGCTGGAGAGATGGCCCAGAATTTAAGAGCACCAACTGCTATTCCAGAGGTCCTGAGTTCAAGTCTCCAGCAACCACATGGTGCCTCACAATCATGTGTAACAGGATTCCAGGCACTCTTCTGGTGTTTGCCTGAAGACATCTACAGTACACTCATATAAATAAAAAAAATCATAAAAAAACAAGGATTGGGGATGCTGGCAGAAGTGAGGTGGAAGTAGGGGGAGCAACCTCTCAGAAACAAAAGGGAGGGGGATAGGATGAAGAACTTGGGAAGGGGGGACAAGGAAGTGGTACATTTGGAATATAAGTATATAAAATAATTTAACAAAAGTAATTTTGAAAGGATTGGTAAAATTACCACTGTGTAGGTATATATTACATGGACAGACCCATGACTCCAGCTGCATATGTAGCAGAGGGTGGTCTTGTTTGGCATCAACAGTAGGAGAAGCCCTTGGTCCTGCCAAGGCTGGAACCCCCAGTGTAGGGGATGACAGGACCAGGAGGCAGGAAGGGGTGGGTGGTTGGTTGGGGGACACCTTCATAGGAGAAGGGGGTGGGAGAATGGGATAGGGGATTTATGGACGGGAAACTAGGAAAAGGGATAACATTTGAAATGTAAATAAAAAATATCCAATAAAAAAAGAAAAAATCTTGTCATAAATGGAAACTTGAGAGTTCATGGACACTTGGCATTGGGTCAGGCATTTTACCTTCACCATATTCATTTTTAAACCACACAGACCTCCTCAATGACTCTAATGTTCTTTAGATTGTAAATAGAATATAGATTTTCTTTATGTTACCGATAATATTTCATCACTCATAAGGTCCAAATAACTAATAATTTTAAGACAGTTAAGATTTCTTGCTAGGACCAATCAAACATTAAAGATCAACTAATCAATTAATTAATGAAAGCTATATTCATAAGAGACTTTCCTCTCTTAATGGCAGGCAAATTACAGTATTTGTATCTTGAAGGAAATCATGTTTGTTTCATTCATCTTGGACATTCAAATTCAGGTAAAATAAAATCTTAAGGGAATTTTAATTTGCATTTTTCTGTCAGTTTGAGATGATGAATATTTTTAAGTATTTCTCAGTGTTTCATCTTACAAAAACTCTGGTTGGTTTTATATTCTATTTTTTAAATATTGGCCAGGATGACGGGAACAGAGAACACTAATAAGTTACCATTTCTCTTTAAAATTTTACTTTTTACTTTTAAGATCATTTTTTTCTCTTAAAATGCTTGCACTTCTTTCTCCCTTCTTCCTTTATCTCAGGGAATCTGCAATACAACCCTTGAAAACACATTTGTTGAATGCCTAATAGTTTGATTTTTTACTTAGTGAACACTTGATGAAATTATAAACAGTCTTCCTTTTCATTATTTGTAAGATGTGACGTATGTGATGATCTGAGTTGGTTTCCTAGCTGTCTACACCCATGTAGCCTCATGTTAGCCTAGGATATGTTTCACTAGGACAACTGAAGTTAATCCAAATAGTCATGCCAAAATGTGAGAAATTGATTGTCATTATTTTGGGTTCTGTAAAAAATGTAGACATATTTACTTAAGATATTAGGAAGACTTAACAATTTGCAACTATGAACGGGAAAACTTATCTAAAAGCTCAGTGTACAAAGATCACATTGTGATTAAATGATGAATGCTCGTCCATACCAAGAGCATTGTATAATTTCTCTTACTCTCACTCTTTCCTCATCTTTAGGCCTTCGCCTTTTCCCTATGAGCAACAGGAGATGCAAGATCCAGTTTTTTCTTCTCAGTAAACAGTGTGATCCACTACTCATTTTTTTCCTGTATTTAAATCATACCACTGACCTTCTGAACAGAGCATAATTTTCTTACCTAGTGTGTTGTCAAGAAAACTCTTATGATGGATCAGGAATTAGTTTGAGTGACAAGTTGACAATAATGTAGTCCTTGTTTAAGAATGTTGTGCTTAGTGCCTGAGTAAGTCATAATAAATTTGAAATATCCTTCTGTCCTCCTCCCATCATGTGCCAAATGCTCCTGTAGGCATAATCACTCACAAACCCATTGCATAGGCAGTGACATGTAATTAAAATGGCATCACAGAAATAGGATGTGAAAGTGTGAATTCCCATCTGAGATTACTATCTTGTAAAATATTGCAAGGCACATCTTGTTTGGTTTGTTTTAAATTTTAATCAAGCTTGATAGATCCAATGTTTATGAAAGAATTCAGCTACCTGTTAAAATAAATATTTAAAGTAACTGTACTTTCTATATGTATTTCATTCAGCATTAAATAAATAAAACATTTATTGAACTTTTACTCAGCAGTAAGCACTATTTACAAGATCCTGGCCTTAAAACATGTCCATAATGATTACATTTAGAAAGAGAGACTTCATTTTTCCACATGTATTTACTATTTGTGTACGAGCTGTGTGTGTGTGTGCCATTGCACATGTATGCAGAACAGAGGACAACTAGCCAGGTGGACACAGACTTAACATGCCATGCAGATACTTAGGTTCGAATTTCAGAAAACACCATTGAAAACACCTGGGCAGTCTCACAATGCTTAACTGACTTTTAATTATCTATTTCTTACCTCCAGGGCCTTATAAGAACTTTTAGTTTTCTTGAATATTATTTATTTTTAAAAACACAAGCTTTAAAAAATGTACAAGATGTTTCTGATTTCAACAATTTATTGCCTCTTGAAGACTTCAAAGGAAGCAAAAATGAGTACATGTTTACCAGCCACTTTATATCTTAATGTCTGTAAAGGTAAAAACAATCCATGTAAATTACCACATAATGATGTGGTTAAGATTAATTTTCGAGGTGAGTTAAAATCGTTATCTTTTCAAAAATAATATATGCAGAAAACAACACAGTTATCTTCTCCCTACACTCTGAGCTTCCTTTTCCAACTCTAATTGTACTCAATACATTAAACCAAATGAAAATTTATCTTTGGTTTACCCATCACCCCAAAGCATTAAGGATGCTTATGTCTTATAGATAGACACACACACACACACACACACACACATGATTTTTTTTTATTAACTTGAGTATTTCTTATTTACATTTTGAGTGTTATTCCCTTTCCCAGTTTCTGGGCTAACATCCCCCTAACCCTCCCTCCCCCTTCTTTATGGTGTCCCCTCCCCATCCTCCCCCACGCCCTCCCCAACAATCACGTTCACTGGAGGTTCAGTCTTAGCAGGACCAAGGGCTTCCCCTTCCACTGGTGCTCTTACTAGGATATTCAATGCTACCTATAAGGTCAGAGTCCAGGGTCAGTCCATGTATAGTCTTTAAAATCATTGTGATTATATATATATATATATATATATATATATATATATATATGATTTTAAAACACCAATAAGACCTACACAACCTGTAAGAAGCAAAAGCAAGACTAGAAGATGCCAATTCTTCATTCAACTCTACCAAGCCTTGTCAATGGCAAAGGCAGCATCTTCTTAAGAAGCAAAGAGAAAATAATTTTTCTATCATGCCTCAAGTTTACAATCCTATCAAGCTGTCTCAGTAAGGACTATTGTTCTTATCATTGTTCTAAATAACCTGAAGAGAGGAACTTTTGAATCCTTTCTCATTTTAAATCAACAGACATTGGGAGAGAATAGTGGTGTCTTTGATCCACTATATCACTATTGCTTTGTGAGGCAATAATACCAGTCGATGTAAATCCAGATTTTTGTTTTGTTATCCACATCAGCATCAAGAATCAAATCAGCAGTGATCCCTTTAAATGATAAATTCCAATCTTGATCTATTTGTATTTTTACTGGATGCTTCTTTTCCTCACCATATTCCCATTAAATTCTGACATCAGTAGACATTAAATTGCTTGAATTAATTTTTTTCTCTTGGCTTATAGACTTTATGTCTCTTGGACAGAAAAAGGCAGGTTCAATCTCGCCTTTCCTTGTAACTGGGACTCACCTCTCGGAGCCTGCTCTTTTGGTTTTTGGTTTGTTTGGTTGTTTGGTTGTTTTTTTTTTTTAAAGAACTCCTCTACCTAGCTCTCTGGGCAACCAAAGAAGACAGTGTGTTCTGTTTATCTGTTTGCACACCTATCTCCCATTCTGGACTGGAAATTAAAATGTATTATATCCCATATGCCTTCAGAGTTCCAGGGTTTGAAGCCCTGGGTCCTGCTAAGACTGAACCCCCAGTGAACTAGACTGTCGGGGGGAGGGCGGCAATGGGGGGAGGGTGGGGAGGGGAACACCCATAAAGAAGGGGAGGGGGAGGGGGATGTTTGCCCGGAAACCGGGAAAGGGAATAACACTTGAAATGTACATAAGAAATACTCAAGTTAATAAAAAAAGAAAGAAAAAAAAGATATTTTTCCTTATAAATAGTAACCACTCAATGAATAGTTACAGAGTATTGAGTTCATCCGTACAGTGAAAGGGGATTTATCTGTCTTTGTTTGGTTCACAGTAAAGAAAATACTATGGTGATTGTCTCCTTCCATATTTTAAAGCGTTGTCTTTGTGTTATGCAAACATAACTTAAACTTCAATTTACCTCTCAAGGAGAAGAAAAACAAAAACTGTGATAGATCAGGGAATATTATGGCTCTATTCTTTCTGATAGTCTGCATAAATTTTCATCAGTTAAATTCATCATTTGTACATCTAGTAAGGATGTAATGAGGCATTCATAAAATTGAATAGTTGGATCTCGTTCAGGAAGCAGCTTTATAAACAAAGAAACTGGAGAAGGACTATTTTTACTAGTTTTATTTTGAAACTCAATACAAAGAAATACAAAGAATAAAGATATGTGGGAAACACTGTACTTGGTATGTTTAATACTAGGATAGTATTTTCATAAATGAGAGAAAAATTTAAAATTTCTACTTCTGTAACTTCCTCAGTTTGGTAACAGTTCTAAACTTTATAATCATGCTATAGTATTAAATATTAATATTTGTTTTAGAGTAGTAAATATTTAAATATAAGTGGCAAAACTCTCAAGATAATACATAAAATCACACTAATAGTGTCTCCCAAGTTTTTTACAATGTTAATTTAACTTTCCCCAAAGAAGTACCTTAAACACATTGATTTTTATTTTCAAGAATGAAATCAAGGCACCAATACTTGTTTGGGATCCGAAACAGTATATAATGATAAGTATGCATAAAAATACATTAAGTGACAAAAATAATGACCCAGAATATTTATTATATTCATGAGTATAACAAATAATCTGAAAAGCTTTCCTTTTCTAAATAAAATGACCTGGTACCCACACCGTGTCCCCAGAGTGTGAATTGCTCCTATACATACAGTATAGAAAGGCAAAAGTCATGGATTGCCCCTAGGTTGGAAGAGGCTTTTCAGGGTTCATGTTGGTTTGTCCAAACGTTCTCTCAGAAGAAAACAAATAGACCTCTAGGAAGTCCTGTTTTCCTCAGGAGGCCTTATGTTAGCCTGCAAGGGGAGGGGGGCATAGATTACTATGGTGATGTGTACTTGATGACATAAATACTTTTAATCTTCCTGTCACAAGCATCAGAGAATTTGAAAAACAATTTGAATGTTTCTTTCAGAGTATATGGATGAATGGTAGGACTAGAAGATTTACTGGACCACCAAAATTGACACTGCAGAATGCGTTTTTGGCGGCTTAAAATACGCACAGCATTTGGTTCCCTATTTATTACAAAACAAATGCAAGCACCTCTTACTGGACTCCACAAAAAATTATTATTAGCAACGTGCAGGGCTAATAAGATTGTCATTTCTTCAGATCACTGAGCTTAAGTTGGTCAAGTGTAAACTAAGAACTAGTGTGATTAAGAGCAGAAAACAACCAGTAATGGTGGATTGTGCCTTGAATCGTATCATTTCGGAGGCTGAAGAAAAAGTTTGAAGCCAAGACTATATAGTAAGGTACTTGACAGCCTCAGCAACATAGGAGATTTTGTCTTAATATTCAAAAAATAATAATGTTAATTACTCTCTACTGCAGCCTTTACTTCACATGTCCTTTCAGTCCAATAGAAGTGATGCTACCTTATTGAAAGGCTGGCACGTATGCTGTGTCTACTGAGAGGCTTTGAGGGTCCTTGAGTTATGGCAGGTGGCCTGCCAGACTCAATCAAGGACTGTTCTCACGAAGTAAAAGACTGGTGATCCCTGAAACGTAATTGCCCTAGCAGAGTCCACTTAACCTGCAAGCATATCTAATGGATTTCTACATTGTGCCACTGTCAAGAACAACAAAAAATGAATAATAATTGACACAAAATGATGATTTGAAAAATCATGTAAAGATACATAAATATAAGCATATGTGCATAAAAGCATTTAAAAATACACACTTTGGATGCTTCGAAGTGCTTCACTTTTTAATATTAAAATATAATAGGAATAAGGGTGGTACTGTATGATTATCCCTTCCTTACCTGTTCTAATTTGAGTTGGCTTGATCTGGTGTGGGTCTTACACATGTAGCCAATCTCTAAGTTGATAAGTGTGAAGCCTCTCATGTCCATAAAGTTCTCTCTCATTATACTTCTTTATAACTTCTTGGCTTACAATCTTTTTTCTAGCTTTTCCTCAATGCTTCCTCATACTTCAAATCCTTTTACGAGCTCTTCCACAATGGTCCATCATACTTTACAACAACGGTGTATAATAAATATCTTATTTTAACGGAGAATTCCATAATCTCTTATTCTCTGAATGCTGATTAATTTCTCTATTAATTACCATCCACTACAAAAAGAATTTTCACTGGAAAGGGTTGAGAAATGATCCAATCTGTATCTAAAAAGAAAATAGCTTAGAGGTAGTTTAATATTATATCCATTTTGCAGACTACTCATAATAGGTTCCCTTCTAGTGCCTTTAACCTAACCAGACCCAGATTCTATGTAAGGAAGTGACCTGATTTTGATCACAGTAAGCTGATCAAAGAGATATAGCTTTGATTTTAAAACATAATGACTTTTTGAAAGATTAAATGAAAAATGAGAAGATAACTCAGGAGGCATTGTAGAATAAACTTTCTGGGTAGCAGAAGTTCCCAGAAGCTGTTACTAGAGAACATAGGTGTGAGTAGATTGAAACAAAACTTAGAAAACAGACTGGCTTTATTTCAAAAGTAAATGATCCAACAGTGTGAGTGCCCATGTGTGTGCTTGAGCACGCATGCACACACGCACACACACACACACACACACACACACAAACACATACACACACATATACACACACACATACACATACACCACACACACACACACACACACACACATACACATGCAGAACAGCAGCATGTGAAACAAATTACACCTTACACCGATTCTTTTCACAGCACTATTTCAACAAGTAATCATAGGGAATTTATAGTTACTCAAGGTTAAAGTCTTTTACACTAGTTCACCAAATGTTTCCACCTCACGTGATCTTTTGGCTTAGAAAATGGAGATTGACAGCATATCTTCAACTTAACCAAAATTATAGCTAGCAATAGTTAGAAGGCCAGATTGTGTCAACAGACGTTGTGTGGCTCCAAGAGTTTCAGAGGATTTGCAACCATTCATTTCCTATCCTGTCAGACAGCGACCATAACATAACAGATATATTTATTTTTTCATATTTTTCCATACTCAAAGCTTATTTTATCACTCAAACTGAAAATCCTAATCAAATCTTGTGCTTCTCTTCATCTACAGCTAAGATAGTGTGAAAAGCAATAGGGTGTGGCTCTGATCCATAGGTTCACCAGATGGACATGAAGAGCCTAGACTGTATTACAAATGGCCATGTGTGAAACTTATTTTCTCCTTTCCCTTGGACACAATACTACATCTACACTTGTCAAATTGTTAATAAGACTCTCCATGCTGTGATTATTCCCTAAACACATTGCCCAGTGGACTACACATTGGCTGCATAAACAGTTTCCTTAGGGGTCTTGGCAAGACTTCAAAAGAAGACGCAGGTACTTTTCTTTGTCTGGAAAATTTGTGGTCCCATGAAACCAATTTCTATAGCTATTCACACTCAAACACACAGGTAGAGACAGATAGAAGAACTGGGGTGTCAAGGATCATTTCTGATTGAAAAAAAATATATCCTCTGTGATTCATACACCTGCTTTGCCAAACAAATTCTATTCAGAATTCAAAGAAAGGGATTCAGAACACTTGGAAGGAAGCCTTTGGAGGCTGTCGAGCTAATTTCCCAAGATAATAGCAGGTATTGTATCATGGTGTTTTTGGTCTTTAACACATAGAACCATAAAACTTGTTTTTAGGCTTAGTTTTTTTTTTTTAAATAGAAAGGAGGGTTAAATGAAAACTTACTGTCTTATTTCACTGAAAGAGAAAATGATCCAGGCTTTTAATTTTCTTTCACGAATTGAAAGTATTTCAAAATACGAAATACTTTGTAGGATAATAAAAAAGAAATGAACAGAGGCCTTAAAGTGCTATTTCATTTTGTGTTGACACATTCACAATAGAACATGGCATTCAGTATATCTTACAATGGTAAAACAGAAGAATACTGTGGTAATGAACAGTGCTTAACACAGTCTGTCTCATTTTTCATGACATAAATGTCCTGTAAAATGAGTTTAAAGAAATGAAATTTTGGGAAAAGGAGACGGAAAGGAAAAACTGGGCATAAACTGTGACCCTTCCACGTTTCCATAGCCATAAAAAGACAGAAGAAAATGAGGAAAAAATAAATAAACCTGAAGTAAATTGGTCAGAAAGAAACCTGACTTTGGACAAAACCAATATTTGAACAAATATTATATTGTGAATTATCTAGACAGTAATTACATATAACCAGATTTAAAATAGACATAAAAGAAAAAAGTAATATTGAATAAGACAACTGAAATAGAATATAAATTTGGGCAAATTGACTCAGCAAGGGATTTTTCATGCCTATAGTATGCTTAGCCTGAATTTCAAAGCTCTCATGTATTAATTTTAAAATTAGATAGTTTTGCATTTTTGTTAAATATTAAAATCTGTGTTTTAACATATTCTATGCAGGGATAGGGACACCAACCAACCAACAGAATCTTTGAACCAAAATTGTTCCAGTCTAAGAGAAATGCAAAGGGAAAAATGTTAAGAGTTTGAAGGAATGGCTGACCAATGACCAGCCTATCTTGGGATCCACACTATTACTTATACTGTGATACTTGCAGACAGAAGTCTAGCATGGCTGTCCTCTAAGAGGCTCTACCCAGCTGATGTAGAAAATCACTCATTGACTAAGGGGTTCTATTTCAAGATTCAGTTTTGACCTCATCAATGTATACTTGTTTGATTTTACTAGTGTTTTCGAAAAGGTTTCTCTTTAAGTACCAATAAACTGAACTTAAAAGATCTGTATGGGCACATGTGTGAATGCAAAGCTATCCTAATACTGTACAATGCTCAAAAATATTCTCAGAGACTAGAGTTAAACCTATAATTTTTACAACTACTTGCTGTGGGATTTGGCAGCATGCTGAAGAAGTAATATAGTGTCATCATTTTATAGTTGAACATAATGCACATTGCACATCACCAGAGAGAATGTGGAGTTGAACATCGCCTCGTGTATATTTCCCTTGCATCTTTGTTTCTACTCCTTTTTTCTGTCATGCTGCCTCTTGTAGAGAGGGCAGTCCTCATTACAGATAAGAACAGGGCTAGGTTGGTGGTTTTGCTCTCTTTTTTTTTTTTCTCCATCTTTATTAAATTTGGTATTTCTCATTTACATTACAATTGTTATTCCCTTTCCTGGTTTCCAGGCCAACATCCCCCTAACTCCTCCCCCTTCCCTTCTGTATGGGTGTTCCCCTACCCCTCCTCCCCCCATTACCACGCTCCCCCCAACAATCCCATTCACTGGTGGTTCAGTCTTGGCAGGACCACTGGTGCTCTTACTAGGCTATTCATTGCTACCTCTGCAGGTGGAGTCCAGAGTCAGCCCCTGTATAGTCTTTGGGTAGTGGCTTAGTCCCTGGAAACCCTGGTTGGTCGGCATTGTTGTTCATATGGGGTCTCAAGCCCCTTCAAGCTCTTTCAGCACTTTCTCTGATTCCTTCAATGGGGGTCCCATTCTCAGTTCAGTGGTTTGCTGCTGGCATTCGCCTATGTATTTGCTGTATTCTGGCTGTGTCTCTCAGGAGAGATCTATATCCGGTTCCTGTCAGCCTGCACTTCTTTACTTCATACATCTTATCTAGTTTGGTGGCTGTATATGTATGGGCCACATGTGGGGCAGACTCCGAATGGGTGTTCTATTCTAAACTTTGCCTCCCTATTCCCTCCCAAGAGTATTCTTGTTTCCCTTTTAAAGAAGGAGTGAAGCATTCACATTTTGGTCATCCTTCTTGAGTTTCATGTGTTCTGTACATTTAAGGTAATTCAAGCATTCGGGCTAATATCCACTTATCAATAAGTACATACCATGTGTGTTTTTCTGTGATTGGGGTACCTCACTCAGTATTTTCCAGTTCCATTCATTTGCCTGTGAATTTCATAAAGTCATTGTTTTTGATAGCTGAGAAGTATTCCATTGTGTAGATGTACCACATTTTCTGTATCCATTCCTCTGTTGAAGGGCATATGGGTTCTTTCCAGCTTCTGGCTATTATAAATAAGGCTGCTATGAACATAATGGAGCATGTGTCTTTGTTATATGTTGGGGCATATTTTGGGTATATGCCCAAGAGAGGTATAGCTGGGTCCTCAGGTAGTTCAATGTCCAATTTTCTGAGGAACCTCCAGACTGATTTCCAGAGTGGTTGTACTAGTCTGCAATCCCACCAGCAATGGAGGAGTGTTCCTCTTTCTCCACATCCTCACCAGCATCTGCTGTCGCTGGAGTTTTTGATCTTAGCCATTCTGACTGGTGTTAGGTGGAATCTCAGGGTTGTTTTGATTTGCATTTCCCTATAACTAAAGATGTTGAACATTTCTTTAGGTGTTTCTCAGTCATTCGGCATTCCTCAGCTGTGAATTCTTTGTTTAGCTCTGAACCCCATTTTTAATAGGGTTATTTGACTCCCTGCACTCTAACTTTATGAGTTCTTTGTATATTTTGGCTACGGGTTTTGCTCTCTTTATACAAGGCACAGTCCCTTTGGTTCTCTTTTAGTAGATTGCTTTTTCAATATTTTGGTGAACACAAACTCTCTATTAAACAATGGAACCGCATATTGAAAATAAACTTATAAAATCATAGATAGTTGGCAAGATTTTATTGTACAAAAACAATTGAATAAATGAAGACAAAGGAAACATTCATGCTTATAAGAAATGTGCAGAAAATAATGTCAGTGTAAAAAAGCAAAAGTACTACACAAACATGGTGGAACAGAAAGATAAACCCACATGTTTCTTCACATAGAAAAGATTCAATGCAAATAATTTTATAAATTTATTAAAGAAAACACTTGTAGAGGTATAGAAAATCAACAAAGGAAAGGGGGAAACAACCATATCTCACATTCACGAAAACCCTCCACTTTGGACCACTACAGCTTAACCCTGCTAGCTGGGTGTACAGATTTCAGATATGCCCCAAGAGGAATTTATATACTAGCTATGTAATTGTTGTTTGAATACTGTTGTGAGAAAAAATAATGTCTTCTTATTTCTAGCTCAGGTAGACGAGAAAGCATGTATTGACACTTAGACTTTAGACAGTTAGATCTAGAAAGTAGCAGTATGAAATTACAACATATCAGTGAAATATGTGGGGCAAGGGAACAGAAACAAACAATGACTGTAAATTATCCCAGCTCGTATGTGCTGATCATTCAGATCTCTCCATCCATTAGTCTCCACTACTGTCCCATAGGAAAAGGTAGATACTAACAACTCTGGAAGAACTTGTGTTATGAAATCCACAAACCTTTTAATCAATTTCTTTCTTTCTTTCTTTCTTTCTTTCTTTCTTTCTTTCTTTCTTTCGTTCTTTCTTTCTTTCTTCCTTCCTTCCTTCCTTCCTTCCTTTCTTTCTTTCTTTCTGGCTGTCTGCTTTATTTCTCTTTTTCACACTAGAAGAATTTGTATCATGTATGTATATATATATATATATATATGTGTGTGTGTGTGTGTGTGTGTGTGTGTGATATATATATATATATATATATATATATATATATGCATACTTATCCCTAATGCTTAATTTAAAAAATCACTTTTACATTTTCAAGGCTGACTCTTTGGTATTGGACAATTCATTGGTGTAGTCTTCTCCAGAAAGACTATTTCTCTTGCCCTTAGCACTGGTTAAGTTTTCTATAGTTATTGGTGTAGAGTTGAGGTTTCCTGAGCTTTACACCACCCACATTACCAAGCAGGGAATTTCACTTGACTTGATGTTGCACAGATGTTGTGCAGGTGATATGATAGTCATCTCATGCCCAAAAGAGATCATTTCTCAGCCCTTCTTCTCATCCTTTGGCTCTTAAATCTTTCTATACCTCTTTGTGGTGTCCCCTCAACCTTGACAGGTTAACATTGATATAATTGTTCTAATCATGGTTGAGAATTCATGGTCACTAATTCTCAGCATTTTGTAAGGTAACACAGCCCTGCATTAAGGGTTAGGTTAGGAGCAACACAAATCTTCAAAATTCACTTTTGCTCAACAACTGAACAACTTTGCATTGTGTGTGTAGCACATTTTCATCGTCTTAGTGTTGATGCACATATATGTTGATTTCATTTCCTAAATTGTGAATTTAGCCTCAGTGAATAGGATGTGAAAGAATCTCTACAATAAGATATAGTCTTTTGATAGCATGTCAAGAAGTAGTATATCAGATTATATAGCAAATGATCATATGTTAGAACCATTTTCCTCAGTTTTCGAAACCCCCAGAGTGAGTTCAGATGTGCCTGCACTAGTTACACTACTACCAACAATGTGTAAGCGTTCTCTTTTCTGGAATGAGGTAGAATATTAAAACAGTTTAAATTTGCACCCCCCCTGATAATTAAAGATGTTGAACAATCTTTTTAGTGTGCCACATTGCAGGATACTAGCACTCTGGACACCATAACTCCTTTAGGCTAAATTGTATTGCTCCAGTTAGCAATACATCTTCATAATTATTGTATAAACTTACTTAAACAGAAATTTTTAACTAGAAAGAAAATAATATATTAAATTCCAAATAGCCAATGAATGAAAATCATTGGTAGAAACAGTTTCTAAAGTGGCTTCTATAAATTTCAATAATCCTTAAATTCATGGAAAACATTCAAAATTTGATTTAAAATATATCATGCTAGTTATTGTAATCTTCCATAATACATTGCAAACTATCCAAATTCCACAATTACATTGAAATACATACAAAATGTTTTTTTAAAAAAGCTAGAAAAGATTTAAATTACCTCTAAACCAAAACAAAAAAGAAGACCTGTAAAACTGAAAGTATGTTTTTGATGGGCAAAATTTGAAGTGGTCTCCCCTATAAAATGTAAGTGATAGAAGTATCAGTAGGGCCACAGCGAAAGAGATTCATGTCAATGAGAAAATAGAACTCAGATACTACACATTACTGTAATTACTCTCAGACCAAGTATATAGGATGCATTTTTCTGGTTCCTGAAAATTCTGTTGGAAAGATCAAATGTGTTCCTTCCCTTTGGAGAAATGAAGAGACAGAAGTCTCTTGGTCATTGCTTCATAGTCTACTGTACTCAAGACTTCAATCTTCTCAGGGGTCAGGTTCAGGTATGTGAACACTGGTTCTTCTTTCCATATGTCAGTGATATGAAATTTGGAACAATAAAATGCCTATTCATTCTTTAAAAGTTCATAATTTCAACTCTCACGATTTTAAATCAATACATTTCTTCCATTTTGAGGAAGAAAACAGTGTGTGAGCAGTGATCCACAGTTCTTTCCATGCAGATGCTCTGGGATAGACATGTTAAAACTTTAGCTAAACTGAATTCAATCAATAAATTATCTCTAAAGCTGAGTGGGGTAAAATAAAGCAATCCGAGTTAAAGGATATTTTGAGTATATAGAGACTAAGAGAAGAGTTCATAGAATGTTCTCAGAACATTTATTAACATCATTATACATGCTTAGATGAGAGAGCTTCACTACGTTCAGTGTGATTCCTTCAATGAGCCAGAGCCAGTAGAAATGGTAACCATAGAGCTGACCTCATTTTCATGCATGAATTGATTGGACCTGGGGTCAGGGAAGAGAAGACATTAATTCCTACAATGAATGGCAAAAGTAAAAGGAATCCTAAAAAAAGAAACTTGATCTATAGGAAATTTTGCCTAGACACGTTTGGCATAGACAAAGATCCAACAACTGTAAAAAAAAAAAAAGAAAAAAGAAAAAAGAAAAAACCTATAAAAACAAAAAACATCATAATAGGACCTAACATGCATGTTAGGTCCAGGTGAATAGACTGATCATAGGCTTAACTAATTACATGTTTCAAAATAGACTTTCTTTAGTCAGATATGATAAAGTTGTCTGTACCTAACCAAAGACTCATATCTCGAATATTGGAGTAATTATAAAGTGATTAGAAAGAAGAAAACCAGGATGAGTTAAATATTTGAATGGACAATTAAGGAAGAAAAATAAGACTTTATATAAAGCTGATCAAAAAAACTGTGGCAAAAATAAACAAACCACCATTGTCTATGGTTGGGAAGCAGCCAGGCATTAATTGCAATGTCTGAGCAAAACCTTCAAGATAATTGAATTAATTTTTGATTGTACCCATGGTTTAATGAGTATATATCTCTATTGAAGAGTCTGGACCCGTTAATAAATTTATCCATTTTTAGGTTCATAATTCAGATCCTTGTAAACATTTAAAGGTAGACTATAGTTCAAAGAAGTGGGTCATGACCTCTGGATTCATACCTTGTTATCAGCCCTGGTTTTATTTTTTGTTGTTGTTGTTTTCGTTGTTGTTGCTGTTGTTATTGTTGTTGTTGTTGTTGTTATTGTTGCTGTTTGCTTACTTGCTTTGTTTCTTTACTTACCTCCTTTCAGCCATGGGCTGTGCTGACTGGATTCACTATGTAGCAGGCCAACGACAATGTGGTCAGCTGACCATGAATTGGAATCTCGGGAACCATGAAACCAGTTAAGATTTCCTCCTTTCAGTTTTTGTTCAGGTGTTTTGCCACTATGATAAAAATCGAATATGCACAGTCTGTAGAATGAGTTTTTTTCATGTCGAAGGTAATCTGAAATGTTTATTGTCACAGGCAGGAAGTCTCATATTCTTCTCCCGCTGGTCTATTTAGTTTCAACATGAATCTTCAAAGAAAAATCTGTTTCTACTACTCTCGAGTCCTGTGGAGTGACTAGAATTAGGATTAAAAAGAAAAATGTCATTCTGCACAGAATTATTTTGTGTTCCTAAATTCCTAGTTACAAAAGAGCACTTATTAACATAAATTACCATATGCAAACCCACTTAGTGAACAAATGGAAGCAGTCTTTTTGCACCTGAAACTAATAGCATTAAACAAATCAGTTCAGTAAATTAAACAAACAGTTTAATTTTTACTGAGCTAGGAAAGGGGAAGAGTCGTGAAAAAAATATTTGCATTTGTGTACAAAAGATATTTCCTCAGACAGAAAGGAAGTTCTTAGGTCTACCAAGTAATAATAGACTTTTGACATTTCTTGGAAGTGTTTGGACTTAAAAGACTGTAAAATTCAAGGATAAGAGTTTAGGCTACACATTAAATTGCTTAGAATTTTGTGACTCTAAAAAGCCTTAACAAAGAAAGGCTGGTCACTGGTTACATTCAAGTAAAGGGATAAGGCTGGTCAACTTTCATGGACTAATCATTTGAAGTTTGTTTTGTATAAAATAGTTTATTTAAAATAAAAGGACTTGCGTATCACAGATATTTCAAATATAAACTTCCTGTACTAAGACAATAAAACTCTCCAAGGTAGTGGCTAGAGGAGACATTCGCTCTGTTATCAAAGGAGATATAATTAAATCCATGACATCTGTGCACAGAAAGAGACTTCACAGTTTAGATTTAACTCCGAAGCTGTTCTCTTTTTGCCAAAATTGAAGAGCTATAAAAACCTTCCCACCATATAGCTTAGCTCAGCAGGAGACAAGTCCTTATCTCAGAGGAGAAAAATAAGGCATGCGGCCAGAAGCCAGAATTTTGTAGTCATCACACTTTGGATCAAAGTAAATCTATTGAGACAGATTCTGATGAGCATATAAATATGTAAACTTGTAGAAATTATTTCTATTGATGACGTGAATTCCCTGTCATGGATGCTAAGGACCTTGACGAAAACGTATAGAATCAAGGAAGCTCAAGTGTAAATTAATAGCAACAAAGAAGAAGATTCCACTAACTGAAATAACCTGTTCAGAAAGGCTACTGTAGTAGCAGTGAAAATCCCAAACTCAAAACACTCAAAGAGAATAGCTGAAAAGGTGTTTTACTAAGCCACCACCCAAAGACTATACATGGACTGACTCTGGGCTCCAACTTCATAGGTAGCAATGAATAGCCTAGTAAGGGCACCAGTGGAAGGGGAAGCCCTTGGTCCTGCCAAGACTGAACCCCAAGTGAACGTGATTGTTGGGGGCAGGGCGGTAATGGGGGGGATGGGGAGGGGAACACCCATAGAGAAGGGGTAGGGTAGGGATGAGGGGGATGTTGGCCTGGAAACCAACCGGGAAAGGGAATAACAATCGAAATGTAAATAAGAAATACCCCTTATGAACAACAATGCCAAGCAACTAGAGCTTCCAGGGACTAAGCCACTACCTAAAGACTATACATGGACTGACCCTGGACTCTGACCTCATAGGTAGCAATGAATATCCTAGTAAGATCACCAGTGGAAGGGGAAGCCCTTGGTCCTGCTAAGACTGAACCCCAGTGAACATGATTGTTGGGGAGGGCGGCAATGGGGGAGGGTGGGGAGGGGAACACCCATAAAGAAGGGAGGGGGAGGATTAGGGGATGTTTGCCTGGAAAGCAGGAAAGGGAATAACATTCGAAATGTAAATAAGAAATACTCAAGTTAATAAAAATAAAATAAAATAAAAATACCCAAGTTAATAAAGATGAAAACAATGGTATGTAGAAGGAATAAGAACTTTCTTCTCCCTGTTAACTTATTGTATAAACTTCTAATAACATTTGATACTCTTCATCAAGTATCAAATACAACACAATACTTTGTATCATGTTGATTCCATTAATGTTAATGTTATCTTTA
Source organism: Rattus rattus (assembly GCF_011064425.1). Classification (NCBI taxonomy): domain Eukaryota; kingdom Metazoa; phylum Chordata; class Mammalia; order Rodentia; family Muridae; genus Rattus; species Rattus rattus. The sequence continues at coordinate 45,884,725 of NC_046157.1, read as the reverse complement.
CTTTCTGTTTCCTTCAAAATGGCCAAACTAGAGCTATAGTAATTATTGTCAACAACTGGTTTACCAGTCTTCCTGTAGGTAACATACACATTAGAAGCTATAAACAATTTGGACTCAAGCTGTAGTTTAAAGATAAGAAATCATGCCTTAAAATCATCAATATTTTGTAATTTAGTTAATGACTTATCTATTTATAGACATTTTATATTTCATCTTTTCTTATAAAGAATATTTTCTATGTAGGCATGCATGCCATACAATAAGGATCTAAAATGCACACGTGTGGAAACAAAATTATAACTGACAGACTAGGGAACAATGGGTTCCAATTAAATTTCTTTGATTATTTACCATTTATGGGCAAGTTATCTACTTATAAATTCTCAAATTTCAGTTGAGTCATGTAAAAGATAACAGAGTAATTTTGTTACAAGCTAAATTATTTGCTTCCAAATTTCAAGTACTAAAGAATTAAAACTCAGGAACTCTGTAGGCAACATCATTTGGACAAAATATTTTCAAAGGCAACCAAGTTAAAATATGTTCTTTATAGCAAGTCCTGATGTAAGAGGAGAGACTAGTATATAGAAGAAAACTTGGACACAGAGACACATTGAGAGACAGTGAAGAAGAAAGCTAGCAACCTTTATGCTAAGAAAGCAAATAGAGCAGATCAAGAAAAATAACCACGAGGATACAATTATTTAAGACTTTAAACCTCTAGAACTATGAACAAATGCAAAGTCCTTGGCCATAGAAACTCTGTAGTCTTGAAACCTGATTTTTATATAGGTAATTTTCTTAAACTCTATTACCTGCAATGAGCCTCGCCTATCAGTGAAGAGAAGTCATTCAAGATTTTACTCCTGAAATGAGATAGATATTAAGTCATGCAGCTTCTGTTGAATATTATTTTTAAATTTATGTTAAATAAAAAGAAATGAACAGCATCAACTTTCAAGTTGCACACTGGCTTCTCTTAAAGGATTTTGTGGAGCAGAAAGTCCCACATCACAATAAGTAACCAGGATCTAGCTTGGCAGACTCCAAGATGTCATTCCAAAGGACATTACAAATAATTTAAGTCAACTCCCGTGGAAAGTTTTCTATTCCTTTAGTAACATACGTTATATTTTAATATTCCTTTTTTTTTCACATACACACACTCCCCCATCAAACACACAACTATAGTCAGCCTTTTATAATCCGTATTATTTATAAACTACAAAGCAATTTTATTTTTAGGTTTTTACTGATACTCTCTAATTTTGCAGGACCTTATTGAGAAACAGAACAATTCTAAACATGTCCACAGGAACATGTGAACCGAGCTGTTCATTTTCCTAAGCCGGAGCAGCAACGATTTAACAAATCGAGTGTAAACATCGCATTAGACATTGCCTTCATCTAGTTACTCACATTGATTCTTCTGTGATGTCAAAACATAACTTTGGGTAACAAATTGTGATTAATACAGCCTGTAAAAGATTTTTACAGAGCAATGCACCAAAGCGACATCAAGAATGTGTGGTCCAATAAGCACATGCTAGGCAGTTCGCTTGCTAGTCGCAAAATCGAAGTTGCTGCTAAATGCCAGAATGTATGGGGTGGAGTTAGAATTGCAACCCAAGTACTCAGAGCTGTTCGTAGGAAATTAGTTATTAGGTTTGTGGAATGATAAACAATTCTGCTCGCTCTGCTAAAATGACTAACCTTTATTCTTTACAGATCCATCTCCAGACATTGTAAATAAATAAGTAAATACCCACCATCCTGCTGAATGCACAAAAAAAATGTTTCAAATTTAATTCTAGCTCATCTTCAATGGTGATGATGAAAGCAGAGATTTATCGTTGGCACATGAGGAAACTAGCTCACAGTGTTTTCAGCCAGAAGATATTTCCTCCTTTATCTGTGAACATCTTGTCTTATTTCCTTCCAATTACATTTTTTTTCCTTCCATGAACAGCAAATATGTCATTTCTATCATTCTCCTGCTGGTGGCCTTCTGGAAGATGATGATTGAATTACCCAATCGTTGGAAGAAACAAGCTGTTTTATGTCTCGATTGCCATGGATTTTGTGGTTTCTGTTGCCCTGGGGTCTCTCTCAGGTTATTACAGATGCTAAGCTAATGCAACTGAGTAATGTTCTCCTGAAGGAAATAAATGAATGGAAATTCTAGAAACGTGCAGTTCTTCAAGGCACAAAGTCACTCCCAGTGAGCTTTTCCTGGCTTTTAATGAAAGATGAAAGTTGTAAGAAATAAATTCTGGGTGTTTTAAACTAATCGAGAAAATACCTTCATCAGAGCTATCCATTATCTGTCAACTTGCAGACTTCTGATTTTAATTCCATGTTTGCCCACATCTGATAGATATACACAAACCTTACACAGTACTTTTTGAGTCCTGAGTAACAAATTATCCTAGTCTTATAATTTTAAACAAAATATGCCATTTTTGAGAATCATGAGTCTAGGTCCAGTTTGGTGAGTCCTTGGTTTAAGGTTTCCCAAGATTGACTTTCAGGTATGAGACAGGCTGTACATACTTGGAACAATCCTCTATACTTGAAAGAGGACACTTCTTATGTTTTGACATGCATGACAGAGGACTCTGCTCCCCTTTACTTATGTCCTGAAGACTTACCCAGTTCCTGGAGGGTGCCTTGCAGCCACCTGTCATGAGAATCTTTCCATCTTACAACCTATTATTTTTCTTGCATGTCTTTGGTATAAATTTTCTGCAACCTATAAATTTAAACTTTGATCTAGAATTCTAAACTAAGCTCCATAAATTTCATACTGTTCACATATATATTTTAAAATATGCTGAGGTCACTTTTGTGATGAATAGTTTTACATGACACAGCTGGCCTTGAGACGGTGGGGATTAGGGTTACATGTGCGGACATGATATTAGTAGTTTGTGCTAAGAAGAAAATTTTGTCTAAGAATAAAATAGGATGCGAGAAAGATCTGATTGGAAGCACAGTAAAGAAATGACATATGTCCTTGGTATCTTAAAATGGATCTGTCCATAACAAAGGGTGACAGCCTTCATCACAAAAAGGATGTCTCAGCCTCTTAGCAGAGAAAATGAACCCAAATCTGAGAAATATGAGTACCTCCACGGCAGCCACAGTGATCTTGGAAGTGAATTCTTTCTTGTAAATTTGTGAGCTCTCTTGAAGTGATAGAAAACAAATAGCATATTTATCCAATGGAGCTAAAACCCAATGTCTTTTCAGCATTTATTAATTACAAGGAAATCCTGAGCCATCTTCACTCAAAGAAAAGAGATTACTCCAATGCCCCGATGCAAGTAGTTAGGGGATACTGGAGATCACCGTAGGATTCTGCCAGCCAGAGGCCCAGCATCTTAATATTTCTGCCCTTTTGAGTGTTTTGGGTGTGTGTGTGTGTGTGTGTGTGTGTGTGTGTGTGTGTGTGTGTGTGTGTGTGTGAAGACTAGTATGTGTTGCATGGTTGGGAAAAGGAACCTAATGAGGTCATTTGTTGACATATTGAGAAAAACTGAAAATTACTTTATAAGCAATCTGTAAGTCAAATTAGAAATCTAAGTCAAAGTGAATATACATGTGATTTGTACAATAAAGATGGGAGAGAACAAATTAGCTGGATGAGCAAAGATGTACTGTTTGCCTAGAAGCTGCTGCTATATATGTGTTGACTGAATGAATGCATGTGTCTCACAATATGGCTATGAGTTATTGGTTAAAAAAACTGAAGTTTGAAAGGATGTTAATATTTGGCAACTCTCATAAATCAGATAATTTACATCATAAAATAAGGTTCCACCTATATATTATATACAAAACATGTGGTGTGTGTGTGAGAGAGAGAGAGAAAGAGAGGGGGGGGAGAGAGAGAGGGAGAGCATGTGTGTGTGTGCGCGCTGAACATAGCCAGCTACCAAGTGCTTAAAGAATCGTTACCTTCTTTGGCCCTAAAACCAAAGAGATGAAATACACCTAAAGCCTCTCTTTTTAGATGCTTTTAGCCACTTGCTGCTTTCCTGGTCACCCAAAAGTGACTGATGATGGTACCTTTGTCTTTTTTATGTACTTCAGTAGCAAGAAATAAATCCCAGAATCCAAACCTACCTTGTCAATTCCACACCTTTCATTTTTAACTAGAGATCCTATATGTTTTCCAGTTAGGGATAACTTGTTTTTCAAATTTTATTAATTTTCATCATATTTGGTGGGAAAATCTATTTTCTTTATCAAAACTGCCCATGTCTTAATCTTTAAAACCTGTGAATATGTGGCATTAACTCTTCTAACTGTTAACAAATTTCTCCTGTGTTGGTATTGCCTCTTCTCCAGGGTCAACATGCTTCAGGTATATTTAAATTCAAATTTCAAACTCTTCTTTATTCTTATAAGCATCTTTACAAATGACAGTCCTTTTTAGAGTGATCTTTTCCAGAGTAAAGGACTGAATGAATGATAAGGTCTGTGTCTCAGAGAGAAATGCTGTCTCAAATACCAGTGTACATTTCCTGAGGAACACGCAGCATTAACCTCTGATACAAGTACATATTCGTGAAATATTCTAAAGTACCTCAATTTTCTTAAGGACAATATATGCAAAACTACATTATCTACTTACATGCTAATTCTACTGGTGTTTCAGTGAGTCCTTTCTTAGTTAGAAGATAAGAAGTACCTTAAAAAATGCTCAACATCCTTAGTCATCAGGGAAATGCAAATCAAAATAACCCTGAGATTCCACCTCACACCAGTCAGAATGGCTAAGAACAAATCTCAGGTGACAACAGATGCTGGCAAGGATGTGGTGAAAGAGGAACACTCCTGCATTGTTGGTGGGATTGCCAACTGGTACAACCACTCTGGAATCAGTCTGGAGGTTCTTCAGAAAATTGTACATAGTGGTACCTGAGGACCCAGGTATACCTCTCGTGGGCCCAAATGATGCTCCAACATAAAACAAAGACACATGTTCCACTATGTTCATAGCAGCCTTATTTATAATAGCCAGAAGGTTGAAAGAACCCAGATGCCCTTCAACAGAGGGATGGATACAAAAAATGTGGTATATCTACACAATGGAGTTCTACTCAGCTGGATTGAACTACTCAAATGGATTGAACAAGCAAATATCATCCTGATGAGGTAATCCAATCACAGAAAAACACACATGGTATGCACTCATTGATAAGTGGATATTAGCCCAAAATCTCAAATTGCCCAAGATACAGTACACAGATGAAGCTCAAGAAGGAAGAGGACCAAAGTGGGGAAGCTTCAGTCCTTCTTAAAAGGGTGAACAAAAATATTCATATGGGAGGAAATGGAGACAAAGTTTGTTGCAAAGACTGAAAGAATTTCCATTCAGAGTCTGCCCCACCTGGGGGTACCGACCATATATTATACATCCACCAAAACGAGATACTATCTATGAAGCCAAGAAGTACATGATAAAAAGAGCCCAATAGAGCTGTCTCCTGAGAGGCTCAGCCAGAGCATGACAAATACAGAGGCAAAGGCTAACAGAAAACCATTGAACTGAGAATAGGGTCCCTGTTGGAGGAGTTAGAGAAAGGATTGAAGTAGCTGAAGTGACTTGCAACCCCATAACAACAACAATACCAAATCAACCAGATCTCCCATGGTCTAAACCATTAACCAAAGACTATGGACAGACCTATGGATCCAGCTGCATATGTAGCAGAGGATGGCCTTGTTGGGCACCAATGGGAGGAGAAGCCCTCGGTTCTGTCAAGACTTGACCCCCCCCCACTGCAGGGGAATGTCATGGAGGGAGGTATAAATAGGAAGTACTGGAGAGGGGGGAACACCTTTATGGAAGAAGGGGAGGGGAATAGGATAGGGGGCTTATTGCTGGGAAACTGGGAAAGGGACTAACATTTGAAATGTAAATATAAAATATTCAATTAAAACAAAAAAAGAAAGTGAACAGTTTAAAATGAATTCAAAAAATAAATAAATATCTACGTCTGACTCTTTCAGCTGCTTGTGTGCCTTTTGGAGGGCAGTCATGCTAGGCTCTTGTTTGTAAGCACACCATAGCATCTGTAATAGTGTCGGGCCATGGGGTCTCCCCTTGCTTGATCTTGATCCCAATTTGGGCCTATCACTGGACCCCCTTTTCTCAGGTTCATCTCCATTTTTGACCCTGCAGTTTTTTGAGACTAGCAGTCTCACCTAACCTGGATGCCCGAGATTGTTCAGACACTGAGCCACCAACCAAACAGAACACAACAGCTGATATGTGTTCCAAAGTCCTTCCTCAGTCTTAGCCCAAAACAACACAGTCAGGTCTGTGACAGCAATGCCCCACTGCCCTCCTAGTGATGTATGTCTTTTGGGTTCTATCGCTGAGATCAAACACCATAACAAAGCAAAATGGTGAGCAAAGAGTTCATCTGAATTATTCTTCTACATCAATGTTCCTCTTTGAAAGAAGTCAAGACAGAAATTGAAACAAGACAAGAACGTGGAAGCAGGAGCTGATGCAGATGTCGATGCCATAGAGAAGAGCTGTTTAGTGGCTTACTCAGCCCGGCTTGTTCAGCCTGCTTTGTCTGTTTTGAAAACCATTCATATATTCTAATCTTATAAGTAATCAGAAGTATTTTGGGCACTTTATGTAACAGCCATCATTTTCACCCAGAATGTGCTCATGAATATATCCAAGTCAGCATGACACTGGACAGATGTCTTTGTGTAAGAGCAGTTATGTTTTTTTTATTATGATATTTACCTCAGACTCGCAATGTTGTGGTCATCAAGAGCAGTTGTGTTTACTTACTTGTACTTTTGGCTGTCTGATACTATGTCTCTTAAAGAAATAAAGTTAAGACCAACAGTTAATATTTAAAGAACTAATTTTTACAGTAAACATGTAAGTGTACTTTGGAAATTATAATTTTGTTCATATGTAGGATGATGTCACAGGTGAGGCAGGTACAGGATAGAAGGAAGCCTGTCGTTGGAGAAGTTGAAGGAAGAGGAGGAGACGAAGGAGAGGGGAGAAGGAGAGACGGAAAGAGGGGAGAAGCCAGGACAGGTGATGTTAAGATTCTGCTCTGTGTATTTACAGGTTGTTATTAATGTTCTCAAGGGATGGATGGTACTGGGCTTTGTATGTTTAAGTGGGCAATTATATCTTATCAATTGGATCTAAGATTATTGTGTTGTGTGTCCTTTTATGTGAGGGTTTGAGTGTAGGAAAGTGTGTGCCTGGGATGTGTTTCCGCCAAGATAATCTAGCAGATATCTTGAGGCACTGCAGTGAGGACCAGCGGGGTAAAAGACACCGTTACTCTTTATTACCATATATTTTTACAACAACATTCATATTCATAAATAACATTGTTCAAAATTTGTTATTGTGTAGCTCTTTCTTTAAAACTGAACATTTGCTTCTTGGCGGAAGTGGGAGTCAAAATGAGACAAGGGACTTAAAGAAACGTGCGAGGTTCAGGGAGCTCACAAAGATATAGACTGCATAAAACCTTTCTGAGCACACTGCTTCTGGTATTGATCTTTTGTTGTTACTTCTTGACTTTCCCCACAATGATCATTCTGAAGTTCAGAAAGCACACTACGGAGTACTATACGTTCAGTACTATACCAGTATTTGTTCCACCCTTAGTAAAACACTATGCTCATCTGCAAGATCTAGTGATGATCTCCCTACATCCTGTCTTGGTAACTGAAGCTGCTCATGTGAAAGTGCTGAACATAATTCATACGTCTGCATAGAGCCTTGGGGAAGAGTTCAACCACACTTTAGATTTACAGCTACGTTTAGTATTTATCTTGACCAAACACTTCTAATTTGAAATGGAAATCGCACAGTGAGATCCTGCAATCCAGGTATTAAGATGCCTTATTTAAAGTTTCAGCAACCTTTGACACTTAGTGAAGAGCTTGTTACATCCTACAAAACATGGAGTTTGACTAGTAAATGTTACCTGCATGTGCTTCAGAAGGCTTTCAATACACCTCTTCAAAAGCAAATAGAATTCAGTCTATAGATACTCTTTTTAAAATTTTCTAGTGCTATGTGGGCTTATTTCCTGGTTATGGTTAAGATACTGCATGTATTGCGCAGCTCAGCAAAACCTACTAGCAGTGCTATAATCCACACCATCAACTGCAAACACCTTCTAAGATCTAGAAAAATCATAAACGTTTACAATCTAGATTACCAATAAAATCATACATGCTATTGATATCAGAGTTGAAGAACTAGCAAAGAAAAAATATTTAAACACTCTAATTAATCACAAAACACATACCAAGTGACTTCCAATGTCTCTTAAGAAATCCAGTCAGTAATCCGTAAAGGTAAATATTTACAGATAAATATTTCAAAACAAGGATACAATGGTTGATGATATAGCTCTGTAAAAACAAATTGCTTGTTGCACAATATAAAGATCTTGATTCAAATCTGCACAGCACATGTAAAGTCAAGGCACTAGCATACACCTTTAATTCCAGTGAGGTAGGAAGCAGAGATAGAACAATATGGAGAAATGTGGAATCCAAGAAGCCTGCTATGTACACATGAGAAAACTGAGAAAGAAACCAGACTTTCAAAAAACTGGAACCAAAGCCTGACATACAAGACTGTCCCCTGACCTTCACATACATGCAATGGAATATCTGCAGTTGCATTTCCAAAAATCTGCACACACATGTATACACACTCATGAATGCCATGGATGCATACAGATATATAAATATACCAAAAAAATGAGAAACACAATTCAGAACATAATGGAGAATTCAGAAAACAAATTTAAAAATACAAAAAAAGTAATAAAATTTTGAAAATAAAAGCACCAATCAATCGAAATGAAAAGTACAATATAGAGTGTCAACAAGAGACTACACCAAGGGACAGTTTTGATGAACTCAAGAAATACAAATATGTCAACATTTAGGCAAAAAATATCATTCTATGAATTCTAGAACATGAAGAAAGGTGAAAGATGGGTGGAACTTACTACGGGAAATAACAACCCCAAAAATATCCTTCAGAATCTTCAGAGAAATTGATATATTGAATTGAGTATATTTTTAATATTGGGATAAAATGTCTGACAAAATCATTTTATAAATAAAATTTTAAATAAAATATTAAGACAGAAATGAATCATTTTGGCTCAGAACTTGATTGTACACTCCATCATAAAGAAACACGTGAGATACTAGCAGCTCTCACCAGGATGGTAGATGCATGCTTCAGCCGCTCACATTGCTTCTGCAATCAAGAAGCAGAGAGATATAATGCTAGTGGGCCAGCTGTCTTTCTCATGGACATTGAAAACAAAGCACAGGACATTAAATCAAAACACAGAAGCAGACTCCATTAAACTACACACTTCAAAACCTCAAAAAGAAGAAGCTAGCAGAGTCAAGAGGCAACCAACGAGATGGAAGAAAATGTCTGCAAAGAATACAGCAAATAGGGGTTAATATTCAAAATATCTAAGGAGCATACATGTTATCATTCAAAATAAGTAACCCTTATAGAAATGTACTAAGAACCTGGGCAGACATCTCTTCAGACATGGAAAAACTTATTGCAAAATAATTAATGTTGCTTATAATGACAGGTAGAGGAAGCACATGAGGTCCCTCTGCTCTTTGAGGGATGAATGAGCACTTATAGGGCTTGAGGGAGATTGTTGGTTTCTTCAGTGTTGTAGGTAATAACAAGGCATCCTTGTACTGGAAATAACCTCTCATCCGTGCATAATCAGGTAAGAAATTGGAATTAAACTCAGTGAATCACAAACAAAGAATGGACATGAAACGCAGGAGAGAGATTTGTTGGGAAGAGGGATACATTTTAGCAAGAGTGGGAGGTCAAATGAGAGAGGAAAATTAAGGAGGAGTGAAAATAAATAAAGTTTATTATGTATAAGTATGAAACTATCAAATAATTAAAAACAACAACAAACTTCCTGAAGGAAGGGCAACTTCCTATGATAGTGCTGACTGAGCTGCTGAATACCACATCTGCAGCAGAACGACATTAGACCTTACCTCACATCACATGAGAAAAACATCAAATCAGAAAAATATAAACTTTAAGATACTAAAATGGCCTATGAACCCCCCTTTTTTTGAGACAGGAAGCAGTAGAACCAAAGCAAACCTATCTCTTAAAGGAAGAAAACAGGTTGTATGTCGAAGGTCATAGAAGCTTGTCTCTGCATTAAGTCAAAAAGGCAATGGAAATGGGCAGAGATAAAATGTCATTTTCTTTCACTGTTTTGAAAGTACTCTTCCACATGGGGCATCTTAAAAGATACTACTTCCAGTTCAAGTGACTGGCTATGCTCTGAACTCTGCTCTTAATTAGCTGGCCTCTTAACTTGATGAAATGTTTCTAATTATGCCAAAAATCTCTAATAGACATCTTCCAAAATTCTGCTGGTCCAGTTCTGCTCTTAGCGCCCTATAAGTTTACCTTCACAGGAAGGTTGTATGGTCCAGCTTTGCCATGAGAACCCGCCTTTCACTTGACTCTAAGATAGCCAAGTATTTCACAGGACAGCCACTTGAGTTTACCTGATGGATACATTTTTCATTTTATTTGGCTGTATAACAACATGTATTTTCTAGCTACATATTTTAATTGATAGTCATATTTTATACTATTGTTACAATTACAGAGGCTGTCGAGCATAAAAGAGGTCTTCTATATCTCACTGAACACTCCATATACTCCATACATGATACTCAATAATCAGCATACAGCATTGATCTAACATACACGTTACAATCATTAAGATTGAACCCAATAAATTTGCATAAAGTGTTACTCTTTGTTGAATAAATATATGTTTGCACAAATAATTCTCATTAAAAATAAGCCTAAAATTAGACAAGCTAATGTCACCTAAATATTCACTCTAATATATATAGTACATAACCGACTATCAAAAATCATTTATTTTGTTCTTATTATTACAGGCAGGACTTTGGTCTTTCTTTATAGATATGAAATGATACTGCACTGTGTTATTTGTATATGATTTTCTGGTAACATGACATTGAACCTCTTTGCTCATGTGGATATAAATATCAGAATTGAAAGAATTGAAGATATATATATATATATATATATATATATATATATATATATATCTTCAGGGAGTTTTTTGTCAAATATTTTAAAAAGAAATCCACATTCCCTTTAAAAATACAGTTATCCTCTTATAGTTAAATTTTAAGACTACATTCTGTATTTTTACACCAGTGCTTTAAGAGAAGTATATTTTGTGAACATTTTTCTCCCAGACTGTGTTCTTTTTATTTGTATAAAGTAGTTTTATTGGTGAATTTGTTAGTTCTCGTGAAGGCCTACATATCAATATTTGTTTTCTGAGCAGTTAATTAAGTGTTACATTGAGAAAATTACTCATTTCACAAAAAAAGCCACATTGTGAAATACATCATGTTCTACATTTCTATACTTGTGTATTTTATATATGGATTTTTAAACCATTTAGAATGCATTTGTAAGATTTACACTAGATGGAGAAGTCTTATTTCAGACATCAGACATACTAACTGTATAAAAATATCTTTGTAACATAGGACTGATTTTGTTTCTTTGTCAAGATAAATTGGTATTTCCAGGTCCATTTATAAATTATGTGCTATGTTTCATTTATCTATTTTATTATCCACCAATCAGTATAAACTACTTTGTCTTTTGTCTTTCTATATGAACTTTTGTCTTTTGTCTCTCTTTGAAGTTTGTTATGAGTTTGCCAATAGAAATTAAGTCATTTCTAGGTTTTGACAGGTATTGCTAGCTGCATAGCCGAAGTTGGAAAGTTCTAGATTCTTGGAGATGTTGATGCATGTATCAACACTGAATGATTTCAAATGTCAGCTCAAAACTTCCCCATTTTGTGAGCATCAAAGAAATATAATGTACAAAAAAGATCTAATATTACAGTCACAATGGAATTACATTTTAAATTCACCATTTTAATGAGCTAAACTTGAAGTGTATCATTTGTCTTCAAATCTCTGCCTCCTTACCTACCAAATAAAATATCTGTTACAGAAAATAGTATGCAGTGTCTTTGTGCACTGATTTTTACCCCCTTTCACTCTGTCCTACAAGCGAGGAGTTTTATTGGTTCTTTTCTTGACTCAAAATAAATGTGACGGGAAAAGGTAGAGAAACAAGAAATCTGCCAATTTTTAGATTATGTTTACAATATTGTAAGAAACCACAGGTAATTTGGATAGGAAAAATTGGACCATAAGCATACTGCTGAGCCAACCACATTAAGGAAAAATCTATCTCTTGAGTTGGCAAGAATAAAGTAGATTAATGGTACAGGGGAGGATGAAAATGAGGAGGAAGTGTAAACCGTGTGTGTGTGTGTGTGTGTGTGTGAGAGAGAGAGAGAGAGAGAGAGAGAGAGAGAGAGAGAGAGAGAGAGAGAGAGAGAGAGAAGTTCATCTCCCCTAGCTGGTTTAAAACTTTCTTCCAAAGCTCCTAACAGCCAGAAAGTTTGACCAGTAAGTTTATTATGATTCAGGAAGCAAGCATCTAAAAGGCTCAGGAAATACCTAAAATTGTCCAGATACATAAGGCTTCACCTTCCACAAGGTTATAAAAGAAGTAAATGCTGCTGAGAACACAAGGTTTTGTTAAGCTGAGGGCAAGTTATTCTAAGGCTTGGTCTTTTGCTATTTGCTAATCCCTAAGGCCTGATTTCCCCAAGTACAGAGAGTCTGCACATATATAAGTTATGCAATGCAGCCTTACCCACTTCCCAGCTTATTCCTGATTGGCAAATAAAGATGCTTATAGCATATAGCTGGGCAGAAGACAGATAGGTGGGGTTTTGGATCCCCCAGCTGGAGGTCTGAGGAGAGCCCACATGGGGGAGATAAAAGGAGTTGAGAGATGACTAGATACTATGGGATAGGTGAGTCATGAAAAAAAGGCCACTGGGGCTGGCCAATTGAAGTTACGAACAGCCCAGTTGGAAGACAAGTTATAACTCAGGGTTATTTATAGGAAAGTAGACATAATAGCATAGAGGGTAGATGTGTGCCCAGCTCAAGGGTATTAAAGATTGATTGTAAATATAAAAGTTGTGTGTCTTTTATCTGGAAACTAAATGTTCAGAGGCAGGGTGGAACCCTGATTTGAGATTAAACATTTACTACAACATTATGACTTGACAGTTTGCTTGCACATCATATAAAGAAGAACAATGTTCAATTTTCTGAGCAGTCGCCCTCTCTGGAATGAGCTTTCAGTGATGCAGATAAGTTGGAGTTATTCTTTCTCCTACAAGTAACCTAAAAATAGAATTCAATTAGCTCACCAAGTTGAACTTTGGTGACAATCCTTACTTTGGTCTGTTGTCAATACTCTCCTTGAAATAAGTAGATGGTCATCTTTTATATACCAAAGAATATTGTTGTGCAACATCAGTCTCCTTGTTAACTGAGCATTTTTATATCTTAACAATAATTTGCATACTTTTTAAATATCCTAAAGTGGAGCCAACTATCTCTAACAAAGATCTTTCATTTTTATATAAACTAGTACTTGAAGTGGGGTTCAGAACAAAGACTTGTAAAGAAAAAAAAAAAACAAGAACAGATGATCTACTCATTTAAGACTAAAATTAGTGAAACTATATTTTGATCTATCTATCTATCTATCTTTATTTATTTATTCACTTTACTTCCTGATTGCTAACACCTCACCCCTCCCCTCTCAGTCCTACCATCCCACCCTTTATTCCATTCATCCCTCTCCTTTTCCTCAGAGAAGGGGAGCTCCTGCATTTGGGTACCAATCCATCCTGGCAAATCAAGTCTCATTAGGACTAAATGCATTCTCTCTTTTGAGGCCAGATCCGGCAACTGAGCAAGGTGAAGGGGATCTAAATACAGGCAAAATTGTATCAGTCAGAGACAGCTCTTGCTCCAACCACTGTGGGACCCTCACAAAGATTAAGCTGCACATTGGCTACATAGGTGTAGGGGTCCTAGGACCATACCATGCATGCTCTTTGTCTCTGCAAGACCACATGAGCCCAAGTTAGTTGGCTCTGTAAGTCTCCCTGTGCTGTCCTTGACTCCTCCAGCTCTGCCTAATGTTTGTCTGTAGGTCTCTGCATGTTTCCATCCACTGCTACATGAAACCTCTCAGGTGACGGTTGTGCTAGGATCCTGTTTGCAAGCATGGCAGAGCATCATTAATAGTGTCAGGGGTTGACTTTCACCCATGGAATAGGTATCAAGTTGGGCCAGTCATTGTTTGGTCATTCCTTCAAACTCTGTTCCTTCTTTATCCCTGAAGTTCTTATAGGCAGGACAATTTTTTGGTTGAACGTTTTGTGGGTTGATTGGTAATTCCCTCCCTCCACTATAAGTCCTGCTTGGCTATAGGAAGTAGCTCCATATGCCCTGCTGGTAGGAGAAATCTCAGCTAAAGTTGTCCCATCATCCTCCCAGGAACCTCTTCTGTCCCAGGTCTCTGGTTTGTCCAGGAGATTTACCCCTACTGACTTTCCTTATCTTTCTCATCTCTCTTACCCTACCCTCACTTTCCTCCAAATTAGTGAAATATGATCAGTTATTATAGCCTTTATGCATAGAAAATTACTAGCTAAATCATAAGCTAGGCTTAAAAATATAGGTCTGTGCCTATATTCTTACATACTAATAACAAAGCACATAGTGGGATGAGTTGTATAATTCAAGTGCCTCTTCAGATGAACGTCTTTGGGAATAGTATATTACAGATGTGATAAATTAATATGAAGTCATTATAGAGAAAAGTAGCCATTTAGTCTATTGTGAATGGCATTATATAAAGACAGAGATATACAATGCTGTAATATAACAACAGTTGAGGTGTCTCTGATATAAATGAGTACTAAAGACGGCTGGCAGTCCACCAGAAGGTAATGGGAATCAAGGAAAAGAAGCCTGGCAGATTTCATTAGGGGATTTTCTTCCAGACATTTTATTTTGAATTTTTGTTCTCCATAATTGTGACACACTACATTTATGTTTTTTAAACTAATTTGGCTCTGTAATATCTTTACAGCATATCCAAGAAAAGACAAACTACATCTTTATTACTGAGAAACAAATGAACTCTACAGCACAGTGACCGTTCTAATTTTCATTTTGTTTCAGCTCAAGTAATAGACTTCAATCTGGGGATTCTCTGCAATGATGTTAAGACATCTATTATCACCTGTGATAACAAACATAGCACTCTAAACCTAAATGCAAGAGCAATCCTGCATACTGCTGATTTACAATGGTAGTTGAATTTCCAGGCTTGCTCTCTCATTTTGTAGAGCACATAGATGACATTGGTCTGGAAAAACTCAAATCTTTACAGATACTAGAACTCTAATGTTTCTAAACAGCTAAATCAGTCTTGTATATAAAACTGCATTGATCTCCCTCTTAACCATCATATGATAAAAGGATATTATTTAATTCCCCAACAACAACATCATCTCTCATTAATTCCTGGACTATACCTGAAATTAGATTTCATCATCACTGGGGAAAAAAGCACCTAGTTAAATAGATTTGGATTAAAATAATATCAAACTATACTATTTCAAAAATAACTCTGTAATATGAGAAATGATTTAAAACTTAACACTTAAAGCCATTTAGTTGCTGTTTTCTATAGCCCTAAATTTATCATAGGATGTAAGTCTCATGAAGCTATATTCTCAAAGGATAGTCTTGCCAATGGAAAGAGATTGCTCATGCTTTTCCATGCAGTGAATTCAGATTACTATGGTAGAAATAGCAAAAAAAAAAGTTCACTAGAACTCCAATTTAAAAAAAAAGTTTAGATGGTTATCCACATCCTTGGGAAAATGACAGAGATAGTACCATTGAGAGTTGAAAGATAAATATATTTGACTGTTTTTCCAAATTAGCTTAATGAGTATTTTGAAGAGCACATCTTTTCAAGCTTAATCAAGGAGTGACTCCAAGTTATAATTAGTGTTCCAGATGCGGCTCCATTACCAATACATCTAGTTCAGCTCATAAATAATATGTCTTTCAATAGTATAGAAATGTAACAGAATAAATTTATATGAAGTATATATGCTTATGGCTTTGGACACTTCAGGGCATCCATGCCAAAGTGAAGGGCAAGTGGAACACTATCTACAATCATGAAAAATAACTTACTTAATATGGTTCAGTTTTTATGTGATATATTCTAACATAAATAACCTAATAACATTTACTTATAAATAGTTACATCTGTAATTGTTCAATTAAATATCTTTTAAAAAGAAAGAAAACCTAGACCCTTAACACTTGAAGAATGTGTTTCTCAAATATCTTTAATATGCATGAATGATGTGTGATACCCATTATGAGGACATTAGGATCACATAAAGTTGTAAAGCCAAGTTAGATCCTGTTCATAAACTAAAACTTTTTTTCTTGTCAAGTTGCTACTAACTTGGTTTAA
The DNA here is from genome assembly GCF_011064425.1 of Rattus rattus. Taxonomy (NCBI): domain Eukaryota; kingdom Metazoa; phylum Chordata; class Mammalia; order Rodentia; family Muridae; genus Rattus; species Rattus rattus. The sequence continues at coordinate 45,868,179 of NC_046157.1, read as the reverse complement.
AGTCCGTTGAAAGCTGTGATAATTTTCCAGAGAACATCAGAAGACAACTAACCTCAAACCTATAATTATAAATTAGGTGCCTTCATACCCATGAATTTGCATACATTTTAGGTTTATGAAATACCAATTTAATATCCAGAAAAGAACATAAAAAGAAAAGGTTCCATAAAAAGAAAAGCCTAATACAGAGTGCATGTGAAATACCAAATATTATAATTCAAGCTTCCATCAATGCCAATGAGAGAACAAATGATTCTATATGGATAGATATTGTTATAAAATTGTAATAAAATAAAGGCTATCTTTTATCCCGCACTAGATGTGGCACTATAGTGCCCCAAGATATCTGGTAGATATCTTCATCTCAGTCAGCAAAGCCTCTCACCCGCTTTGCTCCATCTCATATCACACTGTCTATGGCTTCTCTCTGAGTCTGACAGCAATCTCTCTACCCATCTAGTTCCCAAGGCAGGTTGCCACCATGCCAGAAATCTATATCTCAATTCTGTGGTGGCTTAGTATCTCTGGCCTCCATATACTCTCCTAAACATAAAACATGAAAGAACACATAACACAATAACCTCTTATCCAATTGATAAGATATAATTGCCCACTTAAACATACAAAGCCCTTTACACATCCATCTTTCTAAAACTTTGCTGCCCATCCTTCCTTCTCATCCAATATCGGGCTTCGTTCTATCTTGTACCTGCCTACACCATGTGATGAAATCGTCCTACAGATAGCTGTCCAGAATCAACATAAAGCAAGCCTACTTTTCTAAGTCATTGTAAAATAGTGGGTTTGTTGCTAAGATGTGTACTACACGGGCATTATAGCTCTATCAATAATGACAAAGTTGTTTTCCTAAAGAAAACTTCAAGCTTGTGTCTTAACAACTATACTGGACATAAAAAATGGTCTTATGGTTATAATCTGCATTGACCCATTGACAACAGCTAGTGTTTTGACAAAAAGGATTTGTTAGTTCAGAAAAGAAAACTAGATGATTGATGAAATGTGGTTTTGTTAAATAAGATCTTGTCTATGTTTCTAAATTTGGCCCATTAAACATCATCCTGCATCAATAAGAGGAAAAGCCCTTGGTCCTGTGAAGGCTCATTTCCCCAATGTAGGCTAACACCAGGGCCTTGAGCTTGGAGTGGGGGTTTAGGAGTGGGAGCATCCTCATAGAGGCAGGGGGTAGGGAGAAGGAGATGGTAGAGGGAGGAAAGGAGATAACACTTGAAATGTAAATATATAAAATATCCAAGAAAAAATGTTTAAAAAGTCATATATTTATATTTACAAATGAATCACCATTTTGTATATAATTTTAATAATTAATTGTAAAGATGAACTATTCTCTGCATGTTTAGCCCTTAATTTCTCCTTCACTATAGCATGTTAGCATTAATAGAAAATCATCTCTTACAAAACAGACTCATACTTTGGGTATGATCTTATCAACTCAGATCAGTCACTGGTTAATTTTAGTTTTTCTTAGCAAGCATCAACAGTACACTCATTACATTAGTCAAAATCTGCTGTTATAAGAGCCATAAATTTCTTGATGACCAGATGGTAATATTTGCACTCACCTATGACAGCTGACCAACAGCTTTACTTACTATGGTTAAAGTGTAAATAAATTTTGGAATTTTATTAATAAATGGTTATTTTCTGTATCAATAATAGTCTTAAACCATCTAGATGGTCTAAGTACTTTATAGAACTCAAATCTGAATAACTGTCCCAGCATGTTAATAAAGGTCTTATTTTATGCAGTGTGACAGAAAAGGAGATGATCTTAGAAATATTTACAGTGGGTTTGTGTAACTATCATACATGTTGTGTGAGCTCAAAAATATATCATGAAATAGATGCAGTGTAAAGAATTTTGAGTAATGAAGGCTATAGAGAAGAAAATGCTTATGTAAACAGCACATATTCTCAGCACCATGAACAGTTTCTAGGTTCATACCATTCTCCTTAGGTTGAACTGTCCAAAGACTATTTAACTTTCTTCTCCAGTTTCCAGAACCATTTGCTCATTATATGACCAAATTTTGGATATTTAAGTTGTTATTATTTATTTATTGACATTTCTATGTGGAGATTATTTTAACGTATTAATCTAAGCATTCTGTATATGATTCTATTGATCATTCTGTATATTGTTCTATTCTTATTTCTCATTTGGTAAGGTGTTTTCAAATGTAATATTTCAAATGTAATATAAAATATAACAATTTTATATTTTCTCATCTTATATGAAAATATTCGCCTAATATGGTAGCAAAAGTTTAATTACCACAGATTCACAGAGTAAACCTAGAGTCCATGGAACATAAAATAAAAGAAAATATTGACAATGTAGATCTCACCTTTGAGTTTCCCACGAAAATTGTGTACTGCAGATGTGTCTATAGGTAATCACTCTTTTCTTTATACAAGTATAATTAAAGCTTCTATTTCACCCTTTTTTTAAAACAAACATTAAATTCTTCCCCTAAAATTATAAACCCTGTATTATATCAAAGGCAATCATTTCACTTTGATAAATATCTTCTGCAAATCACGTCCCAAGTCTTTTGTGCTTCTCTTGCTCAAAGAATTTTCAATAAACTAGTCAGGACCAAATACTTTAACTGTCCTTATATTATATACTTTTCACCTTCTAGAGGCTTTGCTGTCTTTGTTTTATTTCTTAATTTTGTTTTAGTATAAAGCAGCATGGACAGATTCTGTCAAAGCTAAAATAAAGTTTTGGTTTTGCTGGTGATTAGCAAGCTACTCTACAAACCTCTTTTTTTGTTCTTAAATATAAGGGAGGATCTGAATATGGTGGCTCGTGACTATAATCCCAGCACTTGGGAGGCTGAGGTACAATTTCAAGGACATCCTGGCTTATTAAGACATAGTAAATTCTAGGTCAATGTGGTTTACCAAGTGAAACCTTCTCTCAAAATAAGTAATAAATAAAAGAATGGTCAGCAAAATAAATGACAATGCAATTTGTTTATCCATCTACTGTAGAAAACTTAAGTTTCTTCTGTGAACCTAAAGTTACATTATTACAGCTTACCCATTATTACAGCTTAGAGTGCCCAATACCAAATAGTCAGTCCGAGGTTGTATCTGTATAGCTAACAATTATAGACTGAGTGGGTTCATTTATGTACTTAGGTGTGTGTGTGCACATGTGTGTGTATGTGTGTGTATGTGTGTATGTGCATGAGAGAGACGAGAGAGAGAGAGAGAGAGAGAGAGAGAGAGAGAGAGAGAGAGAGAGAGAATATGGGACGTTGGGATTGAAAGGGGAAGATAAAATAATGTAATTATAATGATTACAAAAACTAAAAATGATATAAAATAAACTTAAAGCATAAAAATGAAATTCAATTTCTCAATTCCCTGATAATTATTTTCTTTAAAGAAATACAAGTGATGAAAAAAATGTAGTGCTCAAAATCTACTACAACTATGCCTTTAATCTCTCCACTAGAAGTCAGGTAGATATCTGTGAATTTGAGACCAGTTTCTCTAATGAGTTCCATGCAGACCAGTGCTCCTTGTTATCTTTCTACTCATAATATCTTAACACCTCCGTTGAATGTAAACTGACAAAAGTGAACCAGTTGGCATATTTAGGCTAAATAATTCTTAATGTAAGATCCATCAGAACAAAACCGTGTTATTATTGCATTGTTAGTGATCTTTCAGTTTGTTTTTATTTGATTTTGTATGTTTGTTTTCTGCTTTTCTCTGACTCATTCTGTAGCCATAAATGACCTTGAAACTCCTGATACACCTGCTTCTACCTCTTGAATACTGGTAGCCATATAGCAAAAACTATTCATTAATTTTATAAATTAGATAATTTCTATAGCAATTTCACAGAGGATATGTTAATTTTTTCCTTTTAAGCAGCATCCATAGAGAAATTGACTATTTTTTCTTTAAAATTTTAATAAATGTTTAATTGTTTAAATAAATTGCATATTCAGTTATATATAACATATATAATATATATTAAAACAAAAATGTCAAAGAAAATATAACTGGGAGGCATAGAATGTCTTCAATAAAAATTGTGTAGGCTAAGACATATTAGAAAGACTCTTCAAGCCACAGAAAATTTGAATAATTCATTATGAAAAGAACTTTTTTAAGCAACATGTGCTATTACTGATGGGTGAGCCACAACTCCTGTAATTATCCCTTTATAGCTAATGAGTTTTATGTCAAACAGCTTACATGAGCTTTTCACCATTAGAAGTACCACTCTGAGAGATCTATGTGCTATGACCATAGCATGTATTTTTAGGATTATAGTACCTTACTAGCCCCCTCCCTAAACCCCTCAATTCTGGGGAGTTGGCCACTGTTGTTTATTTTTGGTTGATTATTAAATGACTTTTAAATATAAACTTGCGAGAGGCTGGAACCATGTGTGACAGTTGGCTCTTGGCGTATTAGACCACAGATATAATTTAAGACTCATTAGTTTCTAATTAATTGGCATGGATGTACTCAGATTGGTTTCAGGATTTGTGTGTAGGCTTGAGCACCCATACATGGCATTAATATCCTGCTAGGTTGACAAATCCTACCCTTCCCTCCATAGACAGTTATAGTTAATAAAATTGAAAACCTCACTTGTAATGCCATATAAGACATTATCATTCTTAAAAGATTAGAATTGTAAAGGAGATAACATCAATCACCTATTTTCATCTCTTGTATATTTGGGAAAACATAGCCTAATATAGGAATGCCCTCCCTGAAGGTACACATATTGAAGATATGGTCTCCAACCTGTGGTGTTATATAATTTTTCTTGGACAAAGGTACTCTAATATGGAGAAAATATTCACCAAAAGTCCACCACAGAGTCGACCAATGATAGACAATCGAAGTGTTTTATCCATCTCTAGCATGGTAAACTAATGGGTTTACTGGAGTTATTTACAGGGTATATATAGAGCATTAACTAACAGGAGTGACTCAGGGGTAGATTAGCACTCAGTCATCTACCAGATGGGTATTACATCCAACATCTGCATCCTGCTTTTATCTCCACAGCAGTTATATCCATTAGAGTCTCATCTTGTTTATTACATTTGTCACAAATTATAGAGGATCCTTGTGAAACTTATAATTTTCTGAGCTTTCTAATCTTAGAAGTTTCATCAGCTACCTGAACCTAATGGTCTTCACTATTCCATGTAAAAAGGAGTCTTTAATTGACAGGAAATACCTACGCCTCCTTTTTATGCAGTTCCTACCTGGATTCTGCTCCTCTTCCCTAATTTTCCCTTAACCTGGGAAGAATGAAAAAGATTTCTGATTTTTTTCTTCCTTATATGAATGAGTATTACGACACCGTGTCACACACACAGACACACACACACACACACACACACACACACACACACACACACCTTTCCTGACTGAGGCTGACAGCAACAGTCTTCCATGGACATAACTGCAAGTGGTTAGAAGGAAGTTTGACATCTATTTAACCAAATAATGGCAATGTCCTCCCAAATGGGACCTATGACCTCGTCAGCCCCAGTTTTTTTGCTTTGATTTATATATAGTGCCAAATATAAGTTTCTTCTTGTGGTAAAGGCTCTAAATTCAATGAAAATTTATTGGCTGCATCCACAACCATGAAATTGTTTTACCAGTGATCAAATCTTGTCTTATGTTTCAGTAGCTTAGCATACAGTGTCCATGTATATAACAGTTATTTGTTTTTCCTCGTAATGCCTTCCAGCAATGAAAAACAACAATAATGAAAACAAAATGAACAAATAATAAAACTGAATAAAGGAAAAGATCCTGCACAAGTACAGCCCAATGTCTTCATGTTCTACAAAAAATAAAAAATGATCAATGGCATTATCTTACTTTGACCAGAAACACAATGACCAAAACCAAAGTTTGAAGAAAGAATACTGGTTTACATATTCTAATCATAGTCCATTGTTTTTTATTTATTTTTCAAATATCTATTTATGAGTATAAAAGATTTCTGCTGCATGTATGCATGTGTCGCAGGTGCCTGGTTCCCATAGAGGTCAGGAGGCATCAGGATCCTCTGGAACTGGGGATACACAGTTGTGAAGTGTGATATGGATGATGGGAACAGAAACCAAATCCTCTGCAAGAGCAGCAAGAGCTTTTATTCACTAATCCAACTGTCCCAAAATCCCATTGTTTAGGGAAGTCAGGGTACGACCCCAAGCAGAAGCGTAATCAAGAACTAGGGAGGAAAGCTGCCTACTGGCTTGCTGTTGGGCTGTGATCTTACCCACTGCACCTACAGCACTAGGCAGTTCCTTTGCTCTGATAGGCTCCAGTCTGATGTCGAAGGCCTTGTTCCTCCGTTAGCCAACATCTAGCCATAAAAGGTCTCAAAGCTGGAGGAACCATTTACACCACCCTGTTTACTTTGTTTCAAGGAAGAAATGTTTACAGCATGCTGGAGAAAAATTTACACACTGAAGGCAAACTTAATCACTTTATAGTCATTATTTTATCATTTATATCATATACAAAAATATCGTTGAAGCCTTAGAGCCTTTCAGAGGTTAGTTGGTACAGCATTTAGCTTCTGTCTTTTTTTTTTTTTTTTTTTTACTATGGCTCAGGACAAATGCTGTCACATTTGACTTTAAGACAAATGTAGACCTTTGTTGCTGTGTTGCCATTCTCTCGTCCCTTTTTGATTGCTTTTGCTGTAGGGCTGTAGTGCTGGGGCTCTTCACAGAGGGTTTGGGTGAGAGGCAGAGAACTCAGGCAGACATGGGAGACAGCTTTTGCTGCCTTCATTGCTGGTCCTTCCTCCCACCACTGCTGCCCCTTTGGTTGCTCCAGCCAGTCTGAGCCAGCAGGAGACTGACTAGCTGGCAAGGGGGTCAGGGGAGCTTCTGGTGGCGATTTCAGGAGAGCAGATCGCTTCCTCAAGCAGTGGTGTTACCGCTCTTATGACAGAAGCCCTCAGAAGATAAAATAATTCCTGCACACCTTTAATTCTGAACATGACTCTTAAATACAGTTTTGTGGATAAGGCAGTATCTCTGACAGCAGGTACTTCCTATTGGTTTGTCCTGACAGCTTGGGAAGACCTCATCTACATATTTGGGGGCATGGTCCTGTCTCTATGACTGATACGTTTTGAACCTATATGACCTGTGGTCACGTCCTCACCTATGAAGGAGGGGCTTCGGGCATTGCTCTACGTGGCTGGTCTGTCTCAAACCTCTCGGCAGGGGTTTGTGAGGGGCTACAGCTAGTGAGTCATTGATCTAGGAGGCTGGGAATGCACCTGCCATCCCTATAAGGGATTCAACATGTCTCAACCAGGAATCAGGGTACCTTTCACAGTTCACTGCCTCACATTTTGCAAATGCTCTTTAACTGTTCTATAAACCATATCCATTAAGTAGAGAATCTCCCACTCTTTAATAAATGAATCCCACCATGGGGCTCATTAAATCCACTAAAGAACCATGCCACCCAGGCCCCTGCTAAATTAGCTCTTTGAGACCTTATTATGAACAGTTTTATCAATCCCAGTATACTAAACGTTAAACATCACCTCTCTCATACATAGATTCCTCAGTGGTGTCTCTTCAACATTTCTTGTCTTAAGACTCTGGTGATCATGGGGAGACAGCCAACTGCAGACAAATATCTGTAGCGTCTCATAAGAACTACTCCATCAACGAGTAATTACTCTCATTATCTTGTATTATGCAGCTTTTGTTTCAAGAATGACTAAGAAGTTAAATTACTTAGTTTTCCTGTGTCCATAGCACTCACATATACTATCAATTCCCACTTCCCACAGGTAAGCATTTGTATGTATTCTTTCCCATTGTAATTCTTCTAGTACATGGACACATTTTTTATAGGCAGACAGTTCAGCCTTCCTTGAGTATCTTGTAGCCCACAATTGCCATGGCACAACTACCACAGCCTGTTTATTATCCTGTCCTACTGTTACTGATTTCATGAACTGAAATACATTTTTATCAAACAATATTGAGTTATTATGAGGCAGAATGTACCATTCCATGTAGAAGGAGACAGTCGCTGACGTAGATCCCACAGATACTCAACTTTCAGATTTCTTGAACCTGGTTGCACCCTTATCACTCATTGCACAGAGCATACAAACTGACATGAAGAAAGGAGGAATACCACCAAAAATGATATGGGTTAATATAGCTATATCTGGATCACCTCCAAGAATCTTTTGCCTTCACACCGATCAACCTCAATTGCCTAGAGTAGAATGAAATCCAAGTGCCATACAAGAGCTCTTCCACAAGCCATGTAGTAATCCATGTTTGTGCACCAATTGGGCCATAAGATTTTTCTCTGAAGAAACAAGCACAAGTGTCTAATAACCTTAGATGAAGCACTAATGACAGAACGGAGAAATGATTTTACTCAAGCCCAGCTTAGTAAACCAGTGAGTTTGTTGGTGTTATTGAGAATAATTGAAATCTTATTAACATGAGAATGGGTTACTCAAGGAAAATGTGTTTCCTTGAATACGCCATATATGTGGTGATTTATGAAATATGCATCACTATGGCTTCCAGGCATCTTGCAGGTATCTCCTCCAGAACGAGTCTCCTCTTATTGAGTAATGGTTTATCGCTCTTATAAGGTTAGGGTTTTTTAACCTAGTAACTTCAAAGATTCCTGAGCTGTATGACTTTTCTTAGTTTCCTGTTAGTCTTTTGAGCTTCATCCTATCTTCCTCTAAAGAGAAATGTTTCAGTGTTAAGAAAATAACTATACCAAAGGTGCTACCAGGAAGTTGTAGAAATTTCTTGTTATAGCACAGGCAGAGAGGGAAGTTGAACCCTTAGAAGGATGCCATTGAGGAGGATACAGAAACTGTGTAAATTTTGTCTTTCTTCTCACTTCTTGATCACTATGAGTAAAGTGACTTTTAACCATAGACACTTGTCATGGTATATTATGTTGCCATCAGGCTCATAGCTATTGAGCCAAGCAGCCATTTACTGAAACCCGTGATTTATGAATCAAAACAATCATTTTTTCTTATTATTTTTAATCATCCTATAGGTTTACATTTCAAATGATATCTCACTTTCTAGTTTACCCTGCAAAACGCCCACCCCATGTCCCCTTCCCTTTGCCTCTATAAGGGTACCCCTCCGCCCACTCACCCTCTCCTGCTTCTCCCCTTTAGCATTCTCCTATGCTAGGGCATCAAGCGTCCACAGGACCAAAAGCCTCCCCTCCCATGATGGGGATCCATATGGCCATCCTCTACTACATATGTAACTGGAACCATTGGTCCCTTCATTCATAGTCTTTGTCTGGTGGTTTAGTCCCTGAGATCTCTGGGTGGTCTGGTTAGTTGATGTTATTCTTCCTATTGGGTTGCAATCCCCTTCAGTTTCTTCAGTCCTTCCCTTAGCTCTTCCAGGGCTCAGTGCAATGGTTGGCTGTGAGTACCCGCATCTGTGTTAGTCAGGTGCTGGCAGAGCCTCTCAGGGAACATCTGTACCAGGTTCCTGTCACCAAGCACTTCTTAGCATCAGCAACAGTGTCTGGGTTTGGTGTCTGCCAATGGGATGGGTCCCTAGTTGGAGCAGTCTCTTGATGACCTTTCCTTCAGTCTCTGCTCCATTTTTTATCCTGGCATTTCCTTTAAACAGGGGCCATTATATGATAAAAAATTTTAGATAGGTGGATGGCCCCATCCCTCAACTGGGGGCCAGGCTTATCTATTGGAGGTGGTCTCTACAAGTTTTATCTCTCCTTTGTTCAGTATTTCACATAAAGTAATCCCTGATGGGTCCTGGGAGCCTCTCACTTCCCTGGCATCTGGAACTTTCAAGTGGTTAACTCCAGTTCTCTATCACCCACCGTTACATATTTCTATTCCACTCTGACTCTCTGTACTTCTCTCATGTTCCTTTACATACCTGATCCTGACAACCTTCTTCCCCCCTTCCTCCACCCTTCTATTTTCCTCCCTCCCTCTACTTCCTGTGATTATGTAGGATTGAAGGATTCACACTTTGATCATCGTTCTTCTTAAGCTTATATGACCCAAATTCAAGGGCACCCACATTCGTAAAAGAAATGTTCCTCAATCTAAAAGTACACACTGAACTCTACACAATACTAGTGGGAGACTTCAACACCCTACTTTCACCAGTAGACAGGTCATTGAACCAGAAACTAAACAGAGACACAGTGAAACTAATAGAGGATAAAAACCAAATGGATTTAACAGACACCTACAGAACATTTCATTCTGAAACAAAATAATATGCCTTCTTCTTAGCACCTCATGGGACCTTCACCAAAATTGATCATATAATCATACATTAAAAACAAACCTCAACAGATGCAAGAAGATTGAACTAATCCCTTGCCTTCTTTCAGTCCACCATGGACTGAGACCGGTCTTTAATAACAACAAAAACAACAGTAAACCCACATAGCTATGGGAGATGAACAGCTATCTACTTAATGATAACTTGGTCAGGGAAGAAATAAAGAAATTAAAGACTCTTTAGAATTTAATGAAAATGAGGGCAAAACATACCCAAACTTAAGGAACACAATGAAAGCAGGGTTAAGAGGAAAACTCATAGCTCTGAGTGCCTTCATTTTTTTCTTTTAGGCTGATTTAATTGGAAATTTTATGCCAGTGATAGCAATTGTATATAAAGAAATGGATATGGAGAGATCGGTCTGAGGTTATGAGCATTAGTTATTCTTCCTGTGAACCTAATTTGCATTCATAGCACCAACGTGGTAGCTCACAACCACTGATAACTCTAGTTGCAGAGGAATCAATGCCCAGTATGGCGTCCATGGACAACAATCATAAAGAAAGTACACCAACAAAACAAAATCATTATTTTAAAAATTATTTTTTATGAACATGGGTGTTTTTCCTCCAAATGTTATTGCCTGGTTATTGGTTTTTCCAGCTTTTAATGACAAGGCAAAGAATGAATAATGTGCATTGTTTACACAAACTTGAGACAATATTCTAGACATAAGCATTACAGTGCCCTGTCCAGATTCCAACAAGATATAGGAACAGTAAAATCAATTTAAATAACTCAAGGATAAACTTTATTCAGTTCACTAAAAATATTATGCAGATAGGTAACAGAAAATGTCTATAGACCATTGAAAGCTTAACTGGACATTGAAATACATTGCAGATTTTTTTCCAGACAGTGTATTAGAGGCCAAATTCAATATTACTTTCTTAAAGTAATTATTTATTTTTTGATATTATGATAATTATTTTCCCTTTCTTTATATACATATATTTATATGCTCAGTCTGTATAACACTACACCTATGTATAAGTTTTAGGGCTGAACATTTGGTAATGGACCACCAACACAACTTTTAACATGTGCTATGTAACACACACTACTTTTATAGGAGCTAATTAAAAAAATAGCCAATTTTCATTAACATAACCCAATAAATCATGTAACTTTACTGCCTTATAAGGATTTGCCAACTCCTTCTTTATTAATACAAAATTTTAAATTTGCTGTCTGACTTGTGTTCTAAACAAATATTCAATAATGCAAATAACCTATATGTGATCATGCCTACTTCAGTTCTTTTCATTTATTCTCTTATAATTAATAATTTCATAATTATGTTAATTTACTTATGATCATCACAAAACTTAGAAATTGTTCTATTAAGGATAATAATAACATTGATTTCAAAGTGTAGGGATGTATTATAATACAAATATTTTAATGAAATAGTAATCCACAGCCCCAAGGAAGGTATATAACAAGAAGGGCCCAAGGGAAGATCCTTAGAGCTCACATGGAAGGGGAAATGAAATAGCTATGGGTAGTGGATGGAAGGAATGGAACTGGATGAAAGAAAGAATGGGGAAGGGAAAGGGGCATAGATCAGGAGTAAGGAGAGCAGTTAGAGTTGAAGAAAATCAGAAATCCTTGTGGGGTGAGCAGGGATCTCTGGTACATGCCAGAGGCTGGGATAGGAGAGAATATACGGTGTCTATCAGGGTGAATCTTGCTGAGTTTCCCAGCAGTGAAGAATATAGAGCCTGAGGTGGCTACATCCTATAGCGAGGAAGGAATCCCAGTGGAGGGATAAGGACACCATCCCACCCACAAAATTTTGACCCAAAATTTGTCCTACCTACAAGATGTCCAAGGACAAAAATGGAATGCAGACTGAGGGAATAGCCTATCAATGAATGTATCAACTTGAGACCCATCCCAGTGTCAATAACCAATCGATGACACTCTTAATGATAATCTGTTGTGCTTGCAGACAGAAGCCTAGCATCACTGTCCTCTGAGAAGCCCCACCCAGCAGCTGACAAACAGATACAAAGACTCAGCCAAAGATTAGACGAAGCTGGGGTAGTCTTGTGGATGAGTTGAAAGAAGAACTAAAGGACCCAGAAGAACAGGGCCTCCACGAGAAGACCAACACAGTCAAGTAATCAGAACCCTGAGGTTTGCTTCTGAAATAGCATGCAATTATTTAATATATTTTTCTGTGAGCAATTCCAATTCATTTTTGTCTCTAGCCACATATTTAAGGCCAACTACTCAGACCTGAAGCCCAATGATTCTTCATAAATTATGACTGAGTATTACAACTCTGTTAAAGAAATTATGCTTATTTGGTTCATTTCAATTATCAAAAAATTGACAAGCCTTAAATAAGTTTTATTTATTTATTTATTTATTTATTTATTTATTTATTTTTGTTTTAGGATGTAACTCTTCTGAGAGATATTAGATACATTAAGAACTTGTACCACTTACTAACAATAGTTATATAAATATTTCTAGTCTATTTAAACTAAGGAATGAAACAGGGTCTTCATGATACCAAGGCAGTTAATGTTCAAGCTAATAAACCCTCACATCAGTCCATTTTAAGTCATACCATATGATCCTACTAGCATATGAATTCAGAGACACCTGGTAAACCGATTACAAAGAGTAAATATTGAAATGTAATAAAACTTTTGAAAATTTTAATGTAAAATCTCCCATGTGAAATTTGCACAAATATTGAAATAATCTCTAAAATAATTTCAATATTCATAGCTAATTTGCACATTTGTGCTAAATGGATAAAGTGTTCAACACAAAATTTACTAATGAATATGGGGAACCAAATTAATATATGTTATATAAATCAGTATAAAAATGTTGATGTAATATGCCAAAAGTCCAGGACAAATCGCTATCACAGCATTAACAGAAGCAGAAAAACATAAAAAAAAACATAAAATTCCCCTACTAGATTGATATGAATATAATTTCAAAATTCTAAAGTATATGAAAACAAATCTGTATCAGCATTCAAACTTTTGTCTTTTTCAGATGGTTAGTAAATGTAGCCAGTTCTGTTCCAGTAGCCATGTTAGTAAAAGGATACCTTCCTCCTTTCTCTGAATTATTCTTTGTATCTCTTTGTTCATCAAATATAAAAGTATATAGCCTACATTATTTGTAAGATAGCTATAATCTTCCACAAAACTACTCCTGAGACATTCTGGTGTGTTATCCTTATTTGGAGGAAATGGATTCTCTGAAGCAAGGCTGCATTCACATAACAGTAGGACAATTTTCTGTCTGGAGACTCCACGGAGGTATAAGAAGCACAAAGCAGCAACTTCAAGACCCCATGCCTTCTGACTTTCTTGCGAGCATGTTTCAGTGAATTTTAACAAAATCAAAGATTATTTTTTCCAGTTATCTGATGATACTGGCTTAGTAAATTCAAAATAGACGATTCAAAATAGTTTATTGTTTTTAAAACATAGATGTTTTTAACTTTATAGCTTTAAAGTCATTTTTACTAAGAAATGGAAACATGCATTTGACACCGTATTAGTAGAAATAAAAGCATAAAGAAGAATAGGAAAGGCATATCTGTTTTTAAAAAAAAAATGCATGCTTAAGACACTAACCTGGATTCTAAATTAAGCTTATAATTAAAGTCATGTCATACCTACAGTTTTAATACAGAAATGATTTTTGATATTTTCAATTATAGGAGCAATATCTAGCCCTTGCTAAAAACTCTGAAGCTTTAATTATTTTCCTTTTCTAGGACAAAATCAGTCCACTTTGCTACTTAGTATCACCCAGAAGTACAGAAACAGCAAAGACACACTGGTGGAAAACACCAAAAGACACACTCATGGAACTCTGGGCTCCAGAACATTCCATTCTGCCTCAGTGTCCGACGCTAATCTTGATATGTAATAGTTACGCTTGTTGGTTGCTCACAGCTGAGGCAAGGTTCTTAAAGGCATTTAACATTATTCACACTGCATAATTTGCTAAAATTTGATACTACCCAGTGTAATAAAATCTACATCAAACCATTGCTTCACGAATACTGCCTGACTTCGAAAAAAAAAAAAAAAACCCATTTCCAGAAAATGTAACTCTTACAATGAGTTTAAGTCTCTACCTATAGGAACATGTGCGCTTCTTTTTTATTTATAGCATGTATACTTTTGCTACAATGAGGATCTGTTTCTCATTAGTTCCATAGTTTTCTCCACAGAATTAATTTTAAAATTTTAGGAATGCATTTTAGGCACGTATTTTAATGAGTTTTGGTTTAATTTTCATTTTTAGATGGTGAATGTAATGCCAGATAATCTATCGTCATATATTTCATTAACACTTATATTACAATATTATTTTAAGTTTCCATAGATTTATTGACATGTATAGAAGTATGATAGACCATACACATTTCAAGTGAACATTTGAAAATATTTGTCTTGCATACACACCCAAGTAATTATTGGAACTAGTAACCCCCCTGAAAGTTCCTCATATCCTTGACTCTCTCTTCCCCCTTTACTCTCTAACACTTTTTCCATTTCCGTTAGTTCCTGCTCTGCTTTTGTCACTAGAAATGCATTTCTATTTCTATGTCATGTCACTTATACTGTACTCCTCTTTTCTTCACTTGTTTCAGTCACTTGTTCTAGTTCTCTCATCCGTTGGTGGATGTGTTTTCAGCGTTTGATATTATAAACGTGGTATATCTGAAGTAACAACTCTCTGCCAGCATGCCCTGGATCTCCGGTGATGGCAGAGGAGCGAAACCCACATGGTTAACTACGGACTTTAATTTCTTGTAAAGAAAGAGTTCTCTCAGCTTCAAATCTCTGCACAGTAGAATCTTCACTGTACCTAAGTCATCAGGAATTAGAAGATTCAAGACAACAGTGGAACAAACACATGCAGAAAAGAATTAAACACCTTAGGATTTTAAGCAATTCTGAATACTTTCCCCAGATTAGAAGATGAAAAGTACTTCCCTCCACTGCCTTCTATCAATATAACATAAGAAGCATCCAGGAATCATACCAAAAGCTGTCCTCAAATTTTGCAAGCCAAGAAAGGGGCATGAGCTTGAGAACAATGCACATAATTAACAGACATAGACTTGGGTCATCACTTCTCCACAATCTTAACACTTTGGAATAATACATTTCTTTCAAATTATAGCAACTAAATTAAGTAACATTAATTGTGCTCATATTTTTAATTTGACCTAACTAGCAATTAATTGAAATATCAGTGAGTTGCCCTACAATAATAAGGATTTTGTATATAAAATGTAATAAGAATAGTGCCACATAAAATTGACCTAAGACTGGTTTTTGCTTATTTTGTTCTATTTATGTTAATCACTTACAGAATATTTTTGTTTTGTATTATTTTTATTATAGTGAAAGCAATTATTAGCAAGAAAATCAATTTTTTAACTGTACCATACAGGTTTCTTAACTTAATGCAGTATATTGCTAGAACTTATTCACATTCTAGAATGAAATTTAATACCTAATTCAACAATTAATAATTATCTCTTCTTTCCATCAGATCCCTTAAGCTGCTATTCTATCTCTACTGATATTTTGTTTATTCCAAACCTGTCATTTAATTAGATGCATGCAATAGATTTGTTAACAAAGAATTTAAATCGTGTTTAGTTTATTTTAAACGAAAATAAAAAAAACCCTTTCTGTTCTAATTAGCATATTCACTAAGCTTTTCATTTACCAGTTCTACTCATAGCTTCAAATTTTGAAAGATAGAAATGTATAAAATCATCCTTCTTTTCAAGAGACTTGTGTAGGTGCCATCAACAAACCAATATACTTCAGCAGATTTCTAAAAGACTGAATGTATTTGTTGTATTGACAGCACAAATTCTTGAACCTAGATCTGTATTGATCTACTGTGAAGGATGCTATTTGAAGTAAAAAAATCCTTTTCATGATCAAGAGTAAGAAAGAACATACTTGCCCGTTCTACGTTCAGAGTGTTCAAAAGTCTAGACAATTTACCTTCTTCAGGCACTCACTACAGAAATATTGAAAAGTGACTTTGAATAATATGTTCAACTAGCCGTAAAAATATGAAAGAAACTATTCTGTTACCAGTTGGCCAATAGCAGGTCAGAGGTTTCTCTATTCTTGTGTTACACTGTCTTTTCATATAAACGGAATCTCAGCCTACCTACCAACAAATTTGACTCTCTCTCTCTCTCTCTCTCTCTCTCTCTCTCTCTCTCTCTCTCTCTCTCTCTCTGTGTGTGTGTGTGTGTGTGTGTATCTGTGTGTGTGTGTCTGTGTGTCTGTGTCTGTGTGTGTGAATAACACAGACAGAGAACAATTAAGAACAGCTTTTAGTGAGGGAACTGGTGTTCCTCTGAAGCAAGTGTTTCCTGCAGAGAGCCTCCAGTTGCCTGCTCCCTTCAGGATCCTTCCTAATATCATTCAACAGTTTTCTGACTGCAGAGAGATGGGGCAATGTGACTGGTGTAAAACTCCGGTCGTTGGAGCTTGACTCAGAATACTCTAGGGAGAAACAATCTTCTCTAGAAATTTCCAAATAGTTGCTTGTTATTTCCTATCCATTTCAGTTTTGCTCATCTTCTGTCTTCCTTCTCCAGTTCAGTATTTGATTCAGGAACCTTTCCCAGCAAGTGGTACCAACCACTATCTTACTAAATGTAAAGGTATCAAATGAAAGAGGAACAAAAATCAAAGGAATGAGAAAAGAGTAACAAAAAATCTAATTAATATTCCAATAGCAAAGAATTTTCTTGAGTTCATCATACATCACAAAAATATTTTTGGGTTAAATAACAAAGAATTTAAAATATCCTACTTGTTCCTAGTAGGAAAGGAAACCAGAGGCAGTAAGTCTAATTGCTTTCATAATTCCTCATTTTTACCTATAGGTGTCAGGAAACTGCCTTCAAATTAGAAAAAGAGTTGTCTTCAATTTCTAGACCACTAAAAACTATCACTCAACTTTAAGATTGGGATTAAAATTAGGTTTAATAAACTGTAAGGTGTTTGTATATTTATGTTTCATTGACATAGTAACAGTTTGACGTCTACCATATTTTTATAATCTTAATTCTCATTTAAATTACTCCTTATATTTTTCTGTTATTGTGTGGAGGAAATTAACATAAGACCTGCCTTTTAACAGATTTTAAATGTAAAATATCTGATCTGTAGAGGCCATTCATAGACTTTAGCTGAAACTCTATTCAATCACCAATGTCTTATACCAAATTTTTTTCTAGCCTCTGCCAACTATCACTAACTGTTCTTATGTGGTAAATGTATTTTAGTGCTTTAGGTATTGGATGTAAGTAGACCCATGCAGATCCATCCACTCTTAGAAAAAGTTCTTTTGCATTGTTTGTTGTTTGTTTATTATTGGACTTAGGTCCTTTCTTGCAGTTCATAAAGAGTTCATAATGTTTTAGTGCACACTTAAGCTATGTGTATTAAGAGGTGTTATCAAGCTAGAAACATATAGAAGATTCCTTTTATTCTTTCGTCTGGTAATAGATATCCAGGTTGTTTTATTTCTTAGCTATTTTGAAATGTTCTGGGGACTTTTTTGTCATACAGTCCATCTCAATTGTGATGCAGTTCTATTCTAGGGGCTCAATTTCAGCTCTTTTAGATAAACAGATTTTTTTTTTACAATGAAGCGGTGGTGCTAAGTTTTTCTGAGTAGTCTCCATATTGTTTTCCACAGAGGCTGCGTCATTTGTATTTCTATAATAGCTATGCTGACAGGTGCGGGGTGATAGTTACTGTGATTTTGATTTACATCTCCCTGATGATGAGTCAGAGCCTCTATTTCTTCATTTATCTGTTTGCCTTTGTGTGTCTTCTCTAGAGAAATATCTATTCAAGATAGTCTTTTTTTAAAAGCAGATTATCTTTTTTTTCTTATTGAACTGCAAGGATTCCATAAGCTATTAAAATATGTACCCAAGAAATAGATTATTTAGGAGATTAATAAAAGAAAGTTCTAGTATGCCTTAGAATTTTTCTTTTAAATCTCATCCCAGAAATATTCAGACATCTTGTTTGTAAAGAAATGGTTAGGAGGGGAATGAGGTAGAAGTTTGTGCTGTAAACCTAAAAAAAGTGATATGATAAAAATAAATTAATGTTATGTGACTTTGAATTTGTAGGTGTCTTCTTTATTGATTTAAAACCTAACATCAACTGAGTTCCTTCCTTAAGTTTAATATATTTTGTCCCTTTTATTCTGAGACAAGTTTGCAAACTTCAGCAAGAATGAATTAAGCTTATAAAAAATGTTATGTACTCAGTATAAATTAGATTTAAGAAAATCTTAGAACAGATACAAAAGAAATATTTAAAGATCATTTGTTCTTAATAATGGTAGGAATGGATATATTTTTCTTCTGAGCTTTTCTTATTTAGATCAACCAAACCTGATTTTAATGCTATAAGTTCATATAAGTATTTGCAGAATGACAAGAGATTTACATGGATATTAGACATGTGTGCTTGACTCTAATAATGTGTTACTTGTGCAAAAATGTGCAAGAGAGTTTTAGGAAAAGCTTTAAGATCCATGAATAAGATCATAAGAGAATGTCAAAATAATATGATTTAAAGTCTCAATTTTTTCTCACTGCGATGCGTTATTCTTTTTTTAATTATTATTAAGTACTTTACTTTGAGTTTTCTATTTTTTTAATTTACTTTTTATTTGTTCATTTTACATCCTCCTCATTGCCCCTCCCGGCCACCTCCTCCCACAATTCTTCCCCTATTCCTTCTCCCCTTCTCTGAGGCAGGGGAAGCCCTGTGTATCCCCTAAGCCTTGCACTTGAAGTCTTTGCGAGGTTAGGAGCTTCTTCTCCTACTAGTTCTACCAAAATAAAAGTAGCAGATGTGAAGTTTGGTCTTCATGTGGAACCAACTGGGGAGCTGAACAACTGAAGCAGGGACTACCCCAAAAGTTGTTGCCTGTATGTGGAATATGTACTTTACTTATTGATCCCAATTTTCTCTTCTCCTAGCCCTTCTCTCTTACCACCCACCAACATCCCCCTTCTCTTCTCCTCAGAAAAAGAGAAGCCTCCCATGGATGCTAACCAGCCTTGGCATATCAAGTAGCAGTATGATTAGGCATGTGTATTTCTATTGAGGCTAGACAAGGCAGCCCAATAAGAGAAAAGAGATCCAAAGGCACGCAAAGTACCCCGAGATAGAGAGTCCCTGCTCCTATTTTAGAATCCCACCTGAAGACCTAGATGCACAATGGTGAAAGGACTTAGCTCTGTCCAATGCATGCGCCCTGATTGATGGTTCAGTCTCTATGAGTTCCTATGGGCCCAGGTTTGCTGATTCTGTAAGTTTTCTTGTCGTGTTCTTGACTTGTCTGTCTGCTTTAATCCTTCTTTCACATCTTCTACAGGGTTCCACAGTTGTGCTTAATGTTTTGTTTCGGGTCTCTGCATTAGTTTCTATCACTTACTAGATGAAGCCTCTCTGATGACATTTATACTAGGCTTCTGTCTGCGAGTATATCAGAATATCATTAATAGTGTCAGGGTGGGCTCCCTCTCATGGCATGTGTCTAAAGCTGGGCCAATTATTGTTTGGCACTTCCTGCCTTTTCAGCTCCATCTTTTACTTCTCCACATTTGTAGGCAGGACAAATTGTTGGTCTAAGGTTTTGTGGACAGATTGGTAGCCCAATTCCTTCATTAGAAGTGATTCCTGGCTACAGGAAATGGCAGATTCAAGTTCTATGTGCCCCATAGCTACTATTCCTGAGCATATACCCAAAAGAAGTTCCACCATACCACAAGGACATGTCCTCAACTAGGTTCATAGCAGCTTTATTTGTGATAACCAAAAATTGGAAACAACCGAGTATCCCTCAACCAAAGAATGGATAAAGAAAATGTGGTACATTTATATAGTGGAGTAGTGCTCAGCCATTAAAAACATTGATATTATGACGTTTGTAGGCAAATGGATGGAACTAGAAAAGATCACCCAGTCCCAGAAAGACAAACATGGTATGTACTCATTTATAA
Source organism: Rattus rattus (assembly GCF_011064425.1). Taxonomy (NCBI): domain Eukaryota; kingdom Metazoa; phylum Chordata; class Mammalia; order Rodentia; family Muridae; genus Rattus; species Rattus rattus. Next base: position 45,847,707 of record NC_046157.1, on the reverse strand, counting down.
GTGGCTATTAGTCATAAAATACAAGATACCTATGCTACAAACCACAGCCCCAAAGAAGCTAAATAACAAGGGAATGCTTGAATCTCACTGAGAAGGGGAAATTAGACATTGGGGATGGAGGAAAGAAGGGGACAGCTTGCAAACCAATGTGTTAGGCAAGGATCTACTAAAAATTTAAGATTATCAGCCCAAGATTTAGCTTGAGTTTTATTTTCTAAGTGAGAGAGAGGCGGTGCCATGATGAGTCATGGCCCAAGCATGGGAACCTTACACAAAAGAGGCAGGGGGAATCCGCTCACAGACTCTAGGCCCCCTGCTCTGAAAAGGAACAAGCTGCTCTAAGTCAAAGAGCCTAACTCAAAGACTGGTTTTAGAATAGTTTATATAGAGTTTGTCCAAATCACGTGGGGAATTTCGCCCATGAGTCAGAACTAAGGTAGAAAAAAAAATCTGTAGCACCAGACAGAGCGCATTTAGACATATATTATAGACGTTGTTAATGGGTATTATCGAAGTTGTTAATGAATGAAAGTCTGACACTGCAGGTAGCGAGCCTAACACATAGATGATATATTATGGTCTACAGGGGGCTCATATTCTCTTAACATGGCCTCCACAGGAATTTTGGGTCGATTTCCTGGCAGGAGAGATTAGAGAAGCCTAAACAGGCTCATACAGTATTGTTTAGTTTAATTCATTTACTTTAAATTGGTTTAATTTTCAAAATGGGTGTGATCTTAAATTTTGTGATAATATTATTTCTCTGGGAGAGAACACAAGATACAAGCTTTTCTGGTTGCTGACTAAAGGATACACTATTTTGGGAGAAAGACTTTGTGTTTTTAAAAAGGGTGATTAGACTCTGAACACCTTCCACAGTTACATGGGTCAGATTTGATAGAGGTAGAGCTCACGAAGAACTAGATTCAAGACAATCAAATGAAAAGATATCTTGATGATACTAAAATTTTGTTCTGAGATTTAAATATTACAGAATGTACAGCTTTCGTGAGACTCATCACCAGAATGCTGAACTGGCCTGCTTGGACGACTGATCAGGGATTTTCAGCCCAGATCCAGTCAAGACAGACATCAGAGACTATAATTGGTGTATCCTTCTTCAGGCCAAACAACTCCCTCATGTTCCCTTATCCCCTCTTTAAAGATATTTCAACACCCATGTACAGCTTGAAGAAGGTATTGAAGAGTTATCACGCCAATTCCCAGAACTTTGCGGGGCTGGAGGTGGTTATTCTAAGATTGTCTCCTCTGTCCTCACTGTAGGGCATTTAGGGTGTTTTCAAGATATTTTATTAAGACAACAGTCCAGATTACTTTACATACATAGATAGTTTGCAAAAACATCAGAAATCCACAAAATGTGACATTTAATGTTATTTATTCTTTTATTATTGAGACAAAATCTGTTCCTAACAACCTCCCTTTTGTGGATTCAAAGAAGAAATTGAGCATTTCTACCTCAGGTGAGGTAATACACCGTGGCTAGGTAGCCAATGGACAGAAACTGCCTATTTCATGTACAGACAAGTACTCTCCAGAAGAGTCGACTGATGCTCTTATATGATGCTACCAGGGGACTGTACCTGTAGACAGTTATCGCTTCAACTTGTCTCAATTTGGGAAGCCATGCTAGGCTTCCTATATTTTCAAATAGTATTGGTTAGTCTCAGATTTCTGACAGGGTTGAAGACTAATTAGAGTCTACCCATGCTAGTTAATATTGAAAATACATATTTAATTACATAGTTTTCAGATAGTATATTATATAAGCTAGCCAAGACATAATTCACAGATCTGAAGCCTTAATCTAAACTAGATAACAAAACATTCTGTTTTATTGACAATAACTGTGGACTAGATATTAGGTATATTCTAAATACTTTGTAAATTGTAAAATGATAATAGTTGTGTTCAGCTTATATTTGGGGAAATTTTCCTTTTTTAATTAGACAGAAAGAGTGAAGTATAGATTGTTGTCTATATGTACATGAGGCCTGGCACAAGTTAAGACAAGGCCTGTGATTGGGCTGTGAAAAAGTAAGGTGGGCCCAGAGTTTTGAAGGGAGGAGAGGAAGAGGAGAACCGAGATGGAGGCAGAGAAGGACGACCCAGATACATGGGCCACAGGTAGTTATGAATATTTCTTAAGGGATGGATTTTTTATAGGTCAATTTATCTTTTCTAGGTGGGCAATTTATATCATTATCAATTGGTTATGAGCTTGTTGTGTGGATGTTTTGTGGAGTGTAAATTTACTGAGATAAATTACTGAGGTAACTCTGATTGTTAAATTACAAGCTTATTGATTCTTGATTTTAGTGGGTTACCAGGAGTTGATGCTATAACCACTAGGGGGCAGATGCTGGGAATGTGAACAGAGTCCAGAAGCTGAGGGCCAGGGCAGTGGCCTCTGATGGGAGCAGAGAATGGCTATAGGTAGCATAGCATGGTGCACTAGAATTGGCAGTCACCGAGATGAATATACCATACTAATGCCATATGGTTTGATGATGCCGACTAGTGAAGGCTTGTGGTTATTTATAATATTTACCACAACAGTGGATAGATGAAAGAAGCGGACTGAGTGGGAAAAGGGGTGAGAATGGGAAGGAGAGGAGAGATAAGGCATGGGGAGGACAGAGGGGTAGTGCACTGGGAGAGACCTAGAAATCTAAGTCTCACCTTTTTAAAGAGTGGCATTGAGGTCACATCATCACTGTAAATGGTTGGCAGATGATTCACTTTGGAGAAAAAGTATTTTAATATTGATAGGATTTTCATGAAAAAGGAATTTGGTCCATGATTAATTCTAAATTCAGTCACTCAAACACCATCTATTGAGGGACATACATATTCTAGACATACTGAGATCATAATGACCATGAAAAAATAGTTACTTTAACCCCTAAATAGAAAGATATCAAATAGTTGAAATAATAGGGATAAATTGGAATACAGTTTCAAATTCTGGCACAGAAAAGTTTAGAGGGTTTTTACATAATAGGAAATTGAATTTCTACCTATGAAATTACAAAAATAATCTCATTGTGAAAGAATCTAAAAACTTTTACTGTTCCCATAAAACCTTATCCTATAGTTTGAATATGAGAATCAAAAAGAGGGAGGGAGAGAAACATAACACTGAGCTCTAATAAAAGAAACATGAACCTATGGATACAATACCTAGAAGCAAAAAATAATTAGACATTTGTGGTCAAACTGTGCCTGGAAAAATAACATTTTAAGGTACTATTGTACCTTCACAGCAAAAACAAACAGGTCATTTGTACTATATCAGACAATATATTATAAACGAACAGGTTATACAACATGTAATTTTGAAAATTCCATTTTACTTTTCTACTATTTAACTGAAAGAATAATTTTTAGCCTGTAAAGGTGGAATAAATATTGGTAAGAAGCAATTGAACCTGGAGATATGTAAAGAGATGGTGAGATAGCATTTAGCTTCTCTAAATGCTTTCAAGTTTCCAGGCCTCCCAAGATTGCATACTAGACGGTGGGAAAAACCTGCTGATGAGATAGTAAACTATGAAATGGAAATTTCTTATCTCCCAGCCACTGGAGAAAACAGGAGATGTGACCAGGAATGCAGTTAGAGAGACATTTTCAAAATGAGAGGAAAGGGCTGTGTCTTGGAACACATTTTTGTTCTAATTTGTGTGCACATGCAAAGCTATTAGGATATCCTTGACTCTAGGATAATGGTCAGTACAAAGCAGACATCTTAAAACAGTGACTCTTCCAATCCTTTATATTAAAAACTATGCTATTTAATCAGGAGAAGGTGTGTTAAACAGTCAATGCTTATAACATATTACAAATATCACTCCAAAAATACTAGCCTCTCTAGTTCTAGTTTTGGGGCAATGAAACTAATTTAGTATAATTATTATAAATAGTATTAGTGTATTTATTTATTTATAACCAAGATCATGAAAAGCCAATGTTGCTAATCTAAGTCTCTCCTGCTATAGAGATGACAGAATGATTAAATGGATTTTTTAAAGATTTATTTATTATATATTAATTACACTGTCTTTTTCTGCAGACACACCAAAAGAGAGCATCAGATCCCATTACAGATGGTTGTGGTTGCTGAGATTTGAACTCAGGACCTCTGGAAGAGCGGTCAGTGTTCTTAACCACTGAGCCATCTCTCTAGTCCTGATTAAATGGTTCTAATGTGGTAAATAACCACATTAAATAGCAAACACCAAACATGTAGATAAATATAGAACTTTAGAGCTAAGATTCTAAAATTCCATAGCATCTCAGGATTGTTCAAAGAGATTGACATGCATTCACATAGAGGTTTATCTAAATAAAATATTTAAACAGTGACGAAGTCTTATCATTCTAGAAATGTTATCAGCGGAATATTTTATAGTTCATCTCTGGCTTTCACTTTTATAATAAAATTTATTATTCGCTGTGACTTACTTGCCTATGAATCAATCACTGAAGTATAAAAAGCCAAAGTACGCTGATTGGCTTTACCCAAGTGCCACTTGAAGGAACTGTAGATTACAATACCATTGCATCACTGTTTCTAGAATAAGATTTACCTACTTTTCAAATGTTCAGAGTCTCACATAGATTCAGCAAAACATAAATTTTCAAGTTTAAATGATCTCTACTTCTCTACTTTTGGGAAATATCTGGTAGATTTGAAGATTTCTGATGTCACAGGTAATATGCCCTGTTTGTTCTAAGAAAAGATTTCATGCAAGTTAATACTGATTCATAAAATGCCATGGTCCATTGTTGAACTTAAATGACAAAATCTTAGGTGAAACCTTTAAAGACCTTATTTTTTCATTGCTTCAATGAGAAAAGGTCTCCAAAACCTCTTACTTTTTATTGAGTAACAGAATCAAGCCAAGAAATGGGTGGATAACCCCTTTCAACAGTGCCTTTACTCCAGTACTGTGGAACCCACTCTGAGTTTGCAAACTGTAAATAACTAAGTAGAGTCTGTTTTCTCTGACACCTCGCTGTTATGCTCAAACAACAACGACAAAAACATAGGATGATTTCCCCTTGAAATATATCTGAAAATAAACTATGACTTTTGAAATCACTAAAGAATGAATGATTTCCATATTTTAAATAAATGAAAACTTCTAGCAAGTTACATTGTCAGCCTTTGTTCAATAAATTTATCTTTAAGGTGAGGGACACATATTTAACTAAAAATTAATTACAATTTTCATTCATACAGTTTTCATTCACAGTTTTCATGTCATACAGATAGCAGATTCAATCTTGCAATAACAAAACATACATCCTTGGAAAGGGAAATGGTTCAATAGGTAAAATTGTTGTTCTGGAAGTATGAGGCCTCAGCTTGAATGCCCAGAAGCCATGCATGATGCAGTAGGATGCCTGTCTATAATCCCTACAAGAATATAGTGACATGAAAATTATCAAATATATCAGCTGCCCTGGAACACTCAGGAAAAGTAAGAAACTTTGTCTCAAATAAGGTGAATACAACCTGAGGTTATTCTTGGACCTCCATACATACACAATGGCATGAACTTACTTGCATTTACATTCATAAATGCACACAAACACACAGTCACACACATATGCATATACATGCATATTTACATATACATACATATACATACAGAGTCACACATGCTCATACTTCTATATACAAACACTCATACAAAAAGAAAAATTTTCTTAAATAAAAACCTTCTAGTCATAATTTTTGAAGTACATTTCCAGAATATCTATCTTCTAGAGATCGTGAGTCTTGGCTAGATGGGTTAAAAAACTCATGCCACACAGCCAATTCTGTTGCATGAATTTGAAGAAATTGGAAAAAGAAACATAAAGGAGAATTCAGATTTTTCCAAATGAAGCTATGATTACTAATTTAATGTAATTTCTTTTCAAGTTTGAAATGTTAGAAACAAAATCAAAATTTTAAAAACATGTCAGAATAGCACTACATTCTGTATATATGCCATATTTCTGTTTTCCATTCATCTGATGAAAGACAGATTGTTGCCATTTCCTGACTATTGTGAATAAGGTAGCAGTGAACATTGCAGACCAATTGTCTGTGGAATAGGATGGTGAATCATTTGAAGGAAATGCAAAAAAATGGTGTAGTTGGGTTATATGGTAGATTTATTTTTAGATTTATTTAGTATTCCCCATATTGAATTCTACAGTTAGTAGATCAGTTTGTAATCCCACTGATAGTGAATGAGAGTTCCTCTTTTTCCACAACCTCACCAGCATTTGTTTTCCATTGTTTGTCTATTTTTGGCCATTCTGACTGGTATGAGATGAAATTTCAAAATTGTTTAGTTAAGATCGAAGTCTACCATTTTAGGAATAGCCTTATGAGCTTGTCAAAAAAGAAAAAGAAGAAGCTTGTCTGGAGAGTTTGACAACTCTCCACACACACACACCTCCACCTATAGAATATCCAGTAACATTGTTTAGATTACTGACTCACCTTCCATTCTTCCAAAGGAATCCATTCAGTAAGCACCTGAGAGTCCCTGGAATGCTTCCCCATGCTAATGAGGCCTCTCAGTATCTTACTCTTGAGCCAAACACATTTGCTCACTCTGGATATTCCTAATTCCTTAACCCAAAACTATATACCCCTTGAATCATCTGAAGTAAAAGTTGATTTGTCTCTCCAAAGCTTTCCTGGTATGTCATTATGACCATTTATTTGTACTGATCAGTCTACAGAAACCCTGCTTGTTGGTCCACTGTGCTCCCTTCATCTTTGTGCGATGGTGGCCTTTGATCACAGGGAAAAGGGAGATTCTTCATCCATGATAATTATCAATATGTCAAGATACACATAAAGGTGCAAGAAGTGGCATTTTCTTGTCGGTGGAAACCAGCAGCTGTCTAACTGAACTTAAGACATACTCACCAGAAGGGAATTCACATCAGGGACTGGAATCCTAGCCAGCCTCCTTTGGCTAGTGAGGACACACATCTTAGAAAATCATCTAGGCACTTCCTCAGCTCTGGTCCTCTCAATCTCACAGCGTTACCAAAATGTCGATTTCTAAATAGATGACTTTGGACAATCTGGATATAAAGGGGAAGCAAGCTGTGATGAAAGTGGACCTTAATGTTCCTATTAAGAGCAACCAGATAACAACCAAAGGATCAAGGCTGCTGTTCCAGACATCACATTCTGCTCGGACAATGGAGCCAAGTGTCCTTATGAGGCACGGGACTGGTCTGATGGTGTTCCCATGCCAGACAAGCACTCCTTAGAGCCAGTTGCTGCTCAAATCTCTGCTGGCCAAGGATGTTCTGTTCTTGAAGTATTGTGTCAGCCCAGAAGTAGAGAATGCCTGTGCCAATCCAGTGGCTAGAACTGTTATCGGCTGGAGAACTTCCACTTTCCTGTAGAGGAAGAAGGGAAGGGAAAAGATGCTTCTGGGAACAAGCTTAGTGCCAAGCCAGCTAAAACTAATGCTCTCTGAACCTCACTGTCCAAAATAGGAAATGTCTATATCAATGATACTTTTGAGACTGCATACCGAGTTCACAGCTCCATGGTGGGTGTGAATCTGCCACAGAAGGCTGGTGGATTTTTGATGAAGAAGGAGCTGAACTACCTTGCCAAGGCTTTGGAGAGTCTAGAGTGACCCTTCCTGGATATCTTGGGAGGAGCTAAAGTTACAGACAAGATCCAGCTGATCAGTAATATGTTAGACAAAGTCAATGAGATGATCATTGGTGGTAGAATGGCTTTTACCTTCTTTAAGGTGCTCAAGAACATGGAGATTGGCACATTTCTGTATTAGGAAGGAGCCAAGATTGTCAAAGATCTCATGTCCAATGCCAAGAAAAATGTTGTGAAGATTACGTTGCCTGTTGATTTTGTCACTGCTGACAAATTTGATGAGAATGCCAAGAATTGCCAAGCTACTGTGGCCTCCAGTATACCTGCTGGCTGGCTGGGCTTGGACTGTGATACTGAGAGCGGCAAGAAATATGCTGATTGTTTGGAATTGTCCTGTTGTATTTGAATGTGAAGCCTTTGCCAGGGAAACCAAGTCACTCGTGGATGAGGAAGTGAAAGGCAGTTGTAGGGGTTGCATCACTATCATAGGTGGTGGAGACACTGCCCCCTGCTGTGACAAATAGAACACAGCAGATAAAGTCAGCTATGTGAGCACTGGGGGCAGTGCCAGTCTAGAGGTCCTGGAAAGTAAAGTCCTTCCTGGGCTTGATGATCTCAGCAATATTTAGTATTTTCCTGCCTTTGGTTCTTGTGCATAGCCCCTAAGTCAACCTAGTGTTTTCTGCATTTCCGTTTGGTCTAATGCAAGATCAGTTAGTGGCCAAGATGAAGCACCAGGAAGCATTAAACAGTTGCACAGCATCTCAACTCATCTTTGCCGCATGAGGATTTGTCTACATTCTTCAAGATCCCATTTAAATTCCTTAGTGACTAAAACCAGTGGGCATTGTAGAGGGCATTCATTTATATTCTGCTGGCAAAAGGAAGTGAGCTGTAAAACCTTAGCTGTCTTTGATGTATGTAGCCTCTGGTTAGTTGCCACTCAGCATGGAAATATGATGAAATTCCAGCTGGAGGATTGGAGACATTGATGATCTATCAAACAATAAAGATGTCCACTGTGGAGGGGGGAGAAAATCATCTACTATTACTTTGCTTTACTAACATAATTCCTTACTACATTCTACATGTTACTACACAATACATTACAATATTACTACATCATACATGGGTATTATTCTTATTGATTTTATATATATGATTTTATATATACATATATATAAAATCAATGGCTCAGAGAACATTTTGGAAGAGGGGACAGAAAGATTATAAGATCCACAATACCATCAAGTCTTCTCTTAAATGGTCTCACCTAGAAATGGTTACATAAATAAGACCAACAATGGCAATATCAATATGTTAATGAGGAAGAGAAATTTTTCATGGGCTCATACTCCTAGACAAAAAACTGTAGGAAACTAATGACTTCTGGGGGGATAATTATCTCCTTCCAAAGATGAGCCCTTCTGCTAATGATTGTCAAACCTTAAACTATATATACACACAAACAACAAGACTATATTCAGTAAGTTATATTTACATGGGTATCTTCAACCAACACACACACACACACACACACACACACACACACACACACTCAAACACACACACATACAAACATCTACAAACAGAGACACACATACATACAAAATCAAATGAAACAGAATAAGATAAAATAGGGCTGGTAAGAGTATACTTCTTTTATCTCCCTACCATCCAATTCCAGCATGAGTAATCTGAATCTGCAGAAAGATAATAATAATAAGAACCACAGAGAATCATTTCTGACATATTAAGAACACTGGGGAAATCCTTACTGTGCCTTCTCTGAGGGTAGTTCCTATCTCTCTAGATGTTCATCACTGGGACAGAAAGCAACTTTGCTTAACTGACATGAATGTACTAAGAACATAGTAAAACAGAAAACTTTTGTTATGAAGAAAACAATTCCACGGACCTTGACCTGAAACTTCTATTAAAAGTACTCACTTGTCTAAGGCAGTGGTTCCCAATCTGTGCACATCAACCTTTATCTCCAAAAATATTTAGTTTGTGGTTTATAACAGAAGTAAAATTACTGTTTTGAAGTTATGATGTACCTACAAAATAATTTTTAGGGTTGGCAGTCACCATAATATGAGGCACTATATTAAAGGCATGCCACATTAGGAAAGTTAAAAACGCACTGCTCTAAGTGATATTAGACAGAAAATAGACATTAGAAATAAAAAAAGTTAAACCAGATGTAGAGTATAGGTTCAGGGTTAGGAAGGAGCATGTGCCCACCTCAGTTTCTAACTTAACTTGCAAGTAAGCGTTATAAGATGCATATGAAAACACAGGATAAATCACTTGTATCTCTGCAATAATTTCCTTGAAGACACATGTCTAAAGGTTCAGTGGTTAATGACGCCTTCAGAAGAATAAGAGCTTATAAGAAAAGACCAAAGACTCAGCCTTGCTCTTTTCTTCCACTATATAAGGAAAACGACCTGATGATAATGCTTGCTGGGTCCCAACTATTTTTCCCTCGTCCTCATATGGAATTATAGGAGGCCCAGTTTTAACACACCACATGGAGAACAGAAACATTGCATTAAAAATTAACATCAATAAAATGTTAAAAGTTAAATTAATGAAATTCACAGCAAGGGCTAAAGACATGTAAAGGACAGAGAAATTTTATTAGCTAAACTGGTAAAAGAAAGCCTTGCATAAGCATGATGAAGAACAGTGCTCTGTGGCCAAGCAAGACCCCATTTCAGATTCAGAGAAATGAGTGAACTTGTTGTTTGGTTGTAGAGACTTGATAATAGACCAATCATGGACCGGGGACAGCCCTGTAGTTTCAATGCTAAATTTCAGACTGTGAACTTGAACTTCATTTAGATTTAAAGGTAGATACCAAGATTTTCTCTGATGATTTGAAACAACCATATAATTAAATTTCAGTTTTCTGAAAATATGCAGTGAGACACTTATTAGAAGAACAGAATTCGAAATCTTTCCCCCTACATATGTACCAAAAGCACGAATCAATTGACCTTTAATAGAGACTTAAGGCCATCTGTTCAGCTAGCCAGCCCAGAGGGTACACTGCACATCAGAGCTTCTTGATGGATATGTGCTCTCCAGTTGACCTTTTAAAAATCCTTGTATTTAAAACTATAAAGCACTAGTGCAACATAAATTGTATCTCTTATAAGAAAAACAACTATTCATATCCACATGCATAATTCACTGGGTATTTTAACTACCTAGCATTGAACACATCAGTTGCCTTGTTTGTTATTGTGCCTCTAAAACTCACAGAACAAATCAAAGTACAAAAAGAAAAATATATAACTTAGGGCAGGATTGTGAAACCAAAAACATAAAACAAGGACTAAATTTCAAGCACAAGAATTATTTTCCCTTCTGCTTGTGAGAAAATGTTACCCTTTGTTTCATTCAAGCATATATACACATATACATTGATAAAAGTATATACATACGTATTCTTATGGACACTCACAAATACAAAAAATTAAACTGGGTAGTATTATCTCTTATAATGTAAATAAAGTAATTAATAACAATGTACATTCACCATAACATAGAGCATGTAGAAAGCAAAACTGATAGACTCTCTCACAATGAAGGACAAAAGATCAGAATTTTCTTCCCATCACACAAGCATACAGACACATGCACACATACATACATAACTACACACACACACAAACACACTCACACACACCTTACATACTTCCTTACTTCCTCTTAAGTCAGTGCTTCTCAACCTGTGGGTTGTGACACCTGTAGGAATCCACTGATCCTTTCACAAGGATTACCTAAAATCATTGCAAAACACAGATATTTATATTAAAATTCATAACAGTGGAAAAATTACAGTTATAAAATGGTAGTGAAAATAATTTTATGTTTGAGGTCAGCACAACATGAAGAATTGCATTAAAGGGTCACAGCATTAAAAAAGTTGAGAACCACTGGTTTAACGGAAAGTCTAGGTCATGATTAAGGATTTAAATGTTCTTTTCAATGTAAGCAGATAGTTCTCATTGGCACACAAAAGATATCATATATCATACAATGTATACTTTCACATACATACAGTACATGTAACTTATTTTTTTAGAATTGTTTCATTAATTCACACAAGTAGTATGTTTTATTTATAAGCATCACTATTTGTTATTTTAAGTCATTTTGCAAATGGACTTAGGATACAGTCAACTTTTATTTTTAGATCCTTGGTACACCAAATACAACTACCATGGTCCATACTTCAGATACTTGTCTCTGTGTGTTACCAGACATATCGTCATTCTATCATATTGTAGTATTAAATGACAATGACATCTAAATGCTTCCTCTATGACTTTTTCTGAAGATATGTGACCAAATTTCTTGATTCTAAATGGTACACTAAAAACATACTTGAGAATGATTCTAGCCAAGTCTAGATTTGTAAGCCAAAGAGTTTATTTAGGTTGTTTAGGGGAACACAGATGAAAGGTTAATTACAGAAATGTGATAATTCCTAAGCAACATTACTTACCAAGATCTTTTCCAATATGTATGAAGCTTTCTGCCCATCTTGTAGGCAGCTTCACAACAGAAATTCCTCTCCTTGAGCACTGTATCCAGCTCACTGAGCATTGGGGAGGGATTTTTGAGTCATGTAAATTTTAAGAGCTTTCTCAGACATAGCCTTTTGGAGCTTTTTTTATATTATAAGTAATCTTCCTCCAAGAAAATGTTTCCATCTGGAGCAAAAAAAAATACACAATAGTGGTAAGTCTTGATTAATTTCTAAATTTGTACATGTACAAAACTTGTGAAGATAATGAGACAAAGGGCTACAAACAACCAGGGCACTTTCATAATTCCACACAAAGGTAGCTTCTCGATTCCATTTTTGTGTCAGCTGGGAAATAAGCCCAAAACCAATGTTATAGAAAGTCTAGTTGCTGTTTGCATTCATTAGATTGAAGCAATATTACTTGAGAATAATAAGTTCCAGTTTAAATATAGATTGACTTTCCTTGGAAACATGATTTAATTTTGTGAGCCTTGGTTTACAAAATATAGTCTGATAATAAATCATGTTGGTTTTCTGGTTGTTGTGAGAGCAAAGTAAGCTATCACATATGAAATAATGCAGTCTTAGTGTAGTATAGATGTGACCACAAAAAAGTAGAGTATAAAAGTAATAAAATCAATACAGAATAGAGTTGCTTGATGCAATGACTATGGGGAGCTAGTCTCAAACTAACTGTCATGGCGTGCAAGGAAATAGGGCTTTTGGATAAGATGCTTGATTAGAAGCTATTTCTATGTGACCATGTGAATGAGAAAAGTCAAGACTAAAGACTATAAAACCTACTCCTACCAGAGAAAGAGCTGGTATTGAAACAGTATAACAAAATAAGAGAGATTAAGAGATAATAAAGAAGCTGAGGTGAGATCTGCAAACCCTCTGTGGAGAAGCCAGGAGCATCTATTTGTCACATGGTACCTGACCATGCTGAGATTCTAATGCCTTCCTGAGGTCAGCCTCAGCCTCCAGGATATTGGTATCTCACAACGACACACAAGCTGAAAGAACAACAAAATAGAGAAAAGCTGGGTGGACAAAGGAAACATTTCTAAGAAAGCAATACACTGTGGAAGAGAGTTGACCAGATTACAGTGCCAGATATGAATTTAATCCTGTGAAGAAGGCCTCATATCCAACCCCAGAGCAGTTAGTTGGCTATCTCAGTAACCTTCCTCACACTTGCACAGGGGGATACAGCTTGCCTGGCAGGATGATATTATAGCTTGAGAGTTTCAGTGCAACATAATACCATTGATGGCTTACTCTGCCAGGTTACTCTGTGGCATCCTTAGACAATATCAAAGTTAGGCAAAAGGGAGAGAGTTTCTACAGGAATTCTAGTTTTATTTCTCTAAGTCCTACTCTCAAAGAGTCCTCTCTCTACATCAGTAGTGTCTCATCATCCAGTTCTGCTGGTCAGTAAAAAACCATGACAATATCCATCATGAACAAGTTATTTTCATTCCCAGAATTCAAAGTTGTTGCACTAGATGCCAAATATCAAATGCTATGGAACATATAATTACCCTAGTGACAATAATATAAGATCATCTCAATAAATGAAAAGCAAGGTTTTTACCAAAGCTCTCCTGTGTTTTACTAGAAAAATCCTAAACAAACTAGGAGACGAAGGAATAACACCAATTCCATAATCAATTAAAGAATGAAAAATTATACTAAGTGGGAGAAAACTGTAAGTATTTTTACCACTAAATAAAATGACAACAAAGTCCTAGAACTGAGAAAAATGTTCAATAATAGAGCTGGATAGAGGAAACACCTAAGTAACAACTGTATGTACACATAGTGACCACACCCTAAGAAATAATCAGAAAAATAATCAAATTCACAATACCTTTAAAATATCCCTACCTATAAACCTAACCACAGAAACAACAGGTTTCTGTACTGAGATTTTGAAGATAGTGAGTAAGTTGAAGACACAAGTCTTACTCACCAGCATTCTCATGGGTCAACAGTATTAATATTAGGGAAAGCTGTTACTAACAGTGATCTCCAGATTCAGTGAAATTCTAACAAAATCGCAAGAACATTCTTCACAGAATAAAGACAAAACAAAACAATAACATAAATTCATATTGAAAAATGACCCTTCATAATCAAGTAAACTTCACCAAAAATAGCAGTCTGGGTAAGAGGTGGTGGCACATGCCTTTAATTCCAACACTTCGGGAGCAAAGGCAGGTTAACCTCCATGAGTTTCAGGTCAGCCTAATTTATACAGTTGAATTCCAAGGCAACCCAGGGCTTCATACTGAAAACCTGTCTTAACAAACAAACAAACAAAAGAAATAAACAAGCAGAGACAATACTAAAAATAACGTAATACCTGATTTCAAGTCATTTCACAGAAATACCATAAATATTACATCATAGTACCCAGAACAAAACCCAACTAACCACAACCACCTAATTTTTTAAATTTTTGAAAATATACATTGGACGTTTTCTTCAACAAATGATGCCAGAAATATCTGACTATCAATTTGTAGAAGAGTGAAGTTGAATTGTAATTTCCTACCCTGTAGAAAGTCAATTCAAAATGGAGTCAAAACATAACACGACCCCAAAACTTTGGAACAGTTGAAGAAAATCATAGAGAAAATACAGCGAGATACAGATAGAGACGCGGACTTTCAGAATAGGACTCTCATGCCTCAAGAATAATACTAAGAGGTAGCAAATGTTATTACATCAAATTAAAGTGGTTTTGTACAGCTTATTTCTTAGCATTGCTGGTAACACTACAGACTAGTAAAAAGTCATTGTCAGTCTTATACAAGGCAGAATATCTAGAATAAAGTTCTACAATATTTGAACAGGAAATTACCAAAGAGTTCAGTAAAACACAGACACCCAACAAACTGAACAATTCAAAATAAGAAACGCAAATGTCCAGAAAACACCAAAGCAGTTCAACTTGTTAGCCACAAGGGAAATGCAAATTAACCTGCTTTGAGGTTCTGTCCCACCCTAGTCAAGGCTGTATTCAAGGATGTGAGAAACTGTGAAGTCTCTCCATTGCTGGTAGAAGGAGAAACTATGGCACCCACTAGGAAATAAGAATAGAGGTGTCCCCAAAAGCTAACAATAAAAGTGCACAGTAATGAGATGTGGTTATTCTCCTGCAATAGTTATCAAGTACTTGGTGATTTATCCATGTACTTCAGATACTCTCAGATATACTTGTAATAGGTAAGAAATAAATCCATCCCACACATCTACCAGATGAATAGATAAAGAGAATATGGTACATATAGACAGACATAAATACAAACAAAATTATGACATGAATAGGAAATTTATGAGATAATGAATCATTCCAGACTCAGAAAAGAAAAAAAGAACAAAACAGATAAACATAACCACACACGATTTAATTCTATGTGTACAGACAGTAAACTATAAAGTAGACCATTAGAAAGGAAGAAGAGATCATAAGGGTGTGAGACAAAAAAAAAAAAGAGTATGATTCGTGGTGTGAGATAAAAGCAGGGAAGAGGCTGTGGATATGAGGTGATAAACAAGAGTAAAGAAAGAAATGGTGGATGAGAAAAGAGAGAAACGGTAGAGAGCAGTAGGAGAGAAAGAGCCAAATTATGGCAAATCAAACATTGAATACCATACTGAAATACATTACTTAGTCTGCTAATGTTTCAAATGCATTCCTTTAAAACAAGAAAGGGGCGTGTGAATCAAACCCTTCAGAACTCCAGAGAATACAAAGAAGGAGGTATTGATTAAGGAATGTTCGTTGAGTAGTTATTATATGGATAGGGTACTTTTATTCTTTGTATTATTAGAATAAAACACAAGAATGAGTAATTTATAAGAAAAATATAATCTTACCATTTTAATCAATTTAGGACCTGTGAAGTCCTAAATTAAAACACTCAACTTTGGGTTGTTGTAAAGGCTTCAATGCTACATAGACTCAAGGAAAAGGGTAGAAAGTAAAAGAAAAAAAAACAATGTGGGAAGACTCCTTTTGAAGGATCTTGTTTCCACTCAGGAGAGGAGAAGCCTTCAAGAACTAGTCACCTTTAATGCTTTGCCTCACATTGCCAACACTTGCATTTGGAGGACATGAAATGAAGCCATGGACTGTGTGTGTATAAAATAATCAACCTTATACTCTTTCCTTCTAAGGTTTACAAAGTCTATACTAGCATGTACATATTAACTTATATTGTAAACTTCAAAGGCTGGAGAGAATATTAAAATTTGAGGAACAAATGCAAAGGAATATGCGTCAAGAGACTGCTTAGTACAGCAAACGAGTTTAGTGTGTGTCAAGGTGGCAAAATGTACCCACAGACATTAGTACTATGACAAGAACCAAGCGGAAGGGTGATAGGCTCAACAATTTTTTAGGAGATGGATTTTGCAGGGCTGCTAAGGATACTATAAAGTGTAAAATGATTGAAAATGTAAAAATCAAATGAACATAAGTAAATTAGCCCAGTGGTGATACAATGTGGGGGTGAAAGTGGAGATTTTTTTGGACTAAAAAGGAATGAGGTGCTATTGAATGAAATGAGTTTATTTTATCAGATATTTTTTATTTATATTTCAAATGTTATCTGCTTTTCCTGGTTTCCCAGGTTTCTCAGGAGACAGCTATATCAGGTTCCTTTCGGCATGCACTTCTTGGCATCAGCAATATTGTCTGGGTTTGGTAGCTGTATGTGTATGGGGCAGTCCCTGGATGGCCTTCCCTTCAGTCTCTGCTTCAAACTTTGTCTCCATATTTCCTCTTGTTAATACTTTTGTTTCCCCTTTTAAGAAGGACTGAAGCATCTGCACATTGGTCGTCCTTCTTCTTGTGCTTTCACATGATCTGTAGATTGTATCTTTGATATTCTAGGCTTTTGACTAATATTTGTTTATCAGTGAGTATATACCATGTGTGTTTTTTGTGATTGGGTTACATCACTCAAAAAGATATTTCCTAGTTCCATCCATTTACCTATGAATTTCATGAAGTCATTGTTTTCATAGACGAGCAGTACTCTATTGTGTAAATGTACCACATTATCTGCGTCCATTCCTCTGCTGAGTGATAGCTGGGCTCTTTCCAGCTTCTGGCTATTATAAACAAGGCCGCCATGAACATAGTGGAACATGTGTCTTTGTTATATGATGGAGCATCTTTTGGGTATATGCCCAGGAGTGGCATAGCTAGGTCCTCAGGTAGTACTATGTCCAATTTTTTGAGGAACCTCCAGACAGATTTCCGGGGTAATTGTACCAGTTTGAAATCCCACAAACAATGGGATTTCTCCATTCTCTTTCTCCAAATCCTTGTTAGCATCTGTTCTCACCTGAGTTTTTTACCTTAGCCATTCTGACTGGTGTGAGGTGGAATATCAGGGTTGTTTTGATTTGCATTTCCCTGATGACTAAGGATGTTGAACATTTCTTTAGGTGCTTCTCAATCATGAGATATTCCTCAGTTGAGAATTCTTTGTATAGCTCTGCAGCCCATTTTTTAAAAGGTTATTTGATTCTCTGGAGTCTAACTTCTTGAGTTCTTTATATATATTGGATAAAAACACTTTATTGAATGTAGGTTTGGTAAAGATCTTTTCTCAATCTGTTGGCTGCCATTTTGTCCTAATGACAGTGTCCTTTGCCTTACAGAAGCTTTGCAATTTTATGAGGTCCTGTTTGTCCATTCCTGATATTAGAGCTTAAGCCATTGGTGTTCTGTTCAGGAAAATTTCCCCAATACCCACGTCTTCTAGGTTCTTCCCCACTTTTTCTTCTATTAGTTGCAGTGTAGCTGGTTTTATATGGAGATCCTTGATCCACTTGGACTTGAGCTTTGTATAGGGTGATAAGAATGAATCAATTTACATTCTTCTACATGCTGACCTCCAGTTGAATCAGAACTATTTGTTGAAAATGCTATCCATTTTCCACTGGATGGTTTTACCTCCTTTGTCAAAGATCGAATGACAATAGGTGTGTTGGTTCATTTCTGGGTCTTCAATTCTGTTCCAGTGATCTATCTGCCTGTCTCTGTACTAATACCATACAGTTTTTATCATTATTGCTCTGTTATATAGCTAGAGGTTATAAATGGTGATTCTCCCAGAAGTTGTTTTATTGTTGATAATATTTTTCCCTATGCTGGGTTTTTTGTTATTCCAAATGAATTTGCAAAATTGCTCTTCCTAACTCTATGAAGAATTGAGTTGGAATTTTGATGGGGATTGCATTGAATCTGTAGATTGCTTTTGGAAAGATGGCCATTTTAATAATATTAATCCTGCCAATCCATGAGCATGGGAGATCTTTCCATCTTCTGAGATCTTCTTCAATTTTTTTTTCAGAGACTTGAAGTTCTTGCCCTACAGATCTTTCATTTGCTTGGTTAGAGTCATACCAAGGTATTTTTTTTTAATTTGTAACTATTGTGAAAGCTGTCGTTTCCCTAATTTCTTTTTCAGCCTGTTTATCCTTTGAGTCTGTGAAGGCTACTAATTTGTTTGAGTTAATTTTATATCCAGCCACTTTGCTGAAGTTGTTTATCAGCTGTATGAGTTCTCTGGTAGAAACTTTGGGGTCACATATATACTATCATATCATCTGCAAATAGTTATATTTTCACGTCTTCCTTTCCATGTTGTATCCCTTTTGCCTTTTGTTGTCTTACTGCTCTGGTTAGGACTTCCAGTACTATATTGATTAGATAGGGAGAGAGTGGGCAGCCTTATCTAGCTCCTGATTTTAATGGGATTGCTTCAAGTTTCTCTCCATTCAGTTTGATGTAAGCTACTGGTTTTCTGTATATTGCTTTTACTATGTTTAGTTATGGGCTTCATATTGCTGATCTTTCCAAGACTTTTAACATAAAGGGGTGTTGAATTTTGTTGAATGCTTTCTCAGCATCAAATGAAATGATCATGTGATTTTTATCTTTGAGTTCGTTTATATAGTGGATTACATTGATGGATTTTCATATATTGAAACTTCCCTGTATCCCTGGGATGGAGCCAACTTGGTAATGATGGATGATCATTTTGATGTGTTCTTGGATTTGATTTGCGAGAATTTTATTGAGTATAAAGTAACAAATTTAATAACTTCTTAGACGTGAAGAAAAAACTGACTGCCAATGCCTCGAAGTATTATCCTAGTTCAGGCTGCTACACCCTGAGTGGGTTATCTATGACTGAGTCTTACTCATCACTGATCTGAGTACTGAAATTATGTTAGAGATCCAGGTACTATTGTTGTCAAGTGCTAAGAGGACAGATTGAGCTCTAGAAACTTATAGTTAATTCACATTTCTTCCCATGGTAGAAATCTGCCTTCTGTCTTCTTGCAAGACCCTTCTCAGGTTGCAAATTGCATTTGTTTAGTCTCTGAAATTATGAGTAATTATCTCTCAAAGTTTATGTCTCAAAACTCCTTTACAGTGACAAGTAAGATGGAATTATATTAATTTAAGGAAAAGGGATACTAAATCCACTGCCTTCTATCCATGTCCTCCCCAAATTTATGTTCCTCTCATATATAAAATGCACTCATTCCATCCATACAAGGGAAGAAGCTACCTCAAGCGTATCCTTTTCTATAAGTATTTTAAATCTACCTTTTCTATAAGTATTTTAAATCTACCTTTTATACAGTATTTAATATGTGATAGGTACTCTTCAGATACACTAATTTATTTGATCCACGTAATCAGGCTATGAGTAATTTCACAATGCCATTTCATAGGCTAAAAGTGCTGTGTCAGAGGCAAGAGAATAGATGAATAAATCACACAAGCAGGGGACTATGCCTTGAGCTGCAGCACATTCAGCTTCTGTCATTTCTGTAGGGACAACCACTGTCAACATCATCAGGTATGAGTCTTACAAAGACAGTTTGTCCCTGAAACTGTTGTAGCATTCCAATAGTACTTCCTTTTAAGATTCAGCTTCAAAAACATGGCACAAAAAATCATAACCCATGAAATATGATCTGCCAGAAATTATATTTTATCCTTATCATTTTATTGTAATCTAGTCAATGTCAAAAAGATGAAAAGCTGCCAAATAATATAATTAGAAACAGCAGTGTAAGACTGACAGCATAATTATAGGAAGTTAGATATGTCAGATTTCATGAGTGGCCTCAAATAGGAGATTTTCATGAAAAGCCTTTAATTTGGAAAGAAAAAAAAATAACTTACACTACAATGCGAAAATGTGTGTATGTGTGTGTGGAACGTGTGTGTGTGTGTGTGTGTGTGTGTGTGTGTGTGTGTGTGTTACTGTGTTTCCAAAGATAGAATTTCAAAATTATTTAGTTGCCATACCTTTTGTTAATATCAGTTTTTCTCATGCTGATTACAGGCATAGTGTGTACTGGCAACACACTAGCATGTTTTATTAGGGTCAGAAATGAACAAAGAAACCTTCCTTCCTGATACTAAAACCCTTTGGATGAAGGATAGAGTAGCAGTTGAAGATACTATGGTATTGGAGACCGAGGCAAATGGAATCAAAACCTATCTTAGACTGAGTTATATCTGACATACCACACTTTTGAATGTTTTGCCATTCCCTATGAACAGGACAATTATTACCTATGTCACAAAACCAGAGATGAGAACATTCAGTAATGAAAATTCACTGGAAATAAAGAGCTAAAGGAACATGTATGAATCAAACTGAGACCAATATAATTTTATACACATTGGGAATCCACTCTGTGTTCAGAAATACAAATTAAAAAAACATTTATCTAGTACCTGCAATGCTATGTATATATGTTCACATATGTATATATGCTTACATTCCTGTTGAAAGCTAATTTCTTTATAAGAAAATAAGATCTTGCAGATGTTATTACTGTCAGTATTTTATGGAAAAGGAATTCAAGATGCAAAGATGATAATTCTTTTTAATGTTACATAGATTGCAAATGGAAAACTCAAGATATGCATCCAGACAATTTATCTTCAAAGTAGCCATTCATAAGCTTTATCCCTAAGATTTTGAGTGCACATTGGAGCAGACTTTTCAAATACATCCACTGAGCTGTCATAAAAGGATCTCTGAACATCTGCAATTGAAAAGACTCAACAGTAGCTGCCTTCTGAAGTAAAGATTCTGAAAGAAGATATTCAGTCCAGAATATTCTGAGTAAAGATTTGAAAATAATCATACTAGCTTGGGCAATGAAAAAAAGAGGAAGTTAATGTAAACAGAATTGAGGTTGACTATTATCCTAGAATTTTCAGCTGATGTTGGTGTGATAGAAGTGCAAGTTTTCATTCTAAGATGTTAGAGATAGCATTCTCAATAAACCATTTTTAATGTGTTTCATGGTTGCTGATAAAAGAAATTCTTATAATTATCTAAGACCAACATCACTCCCTTTTTCGTACTTTTATTGTATGTCTTTTTCTTTCAGATACCTGCCAAAGCCTAGGCCTGACTTCCCCGGTTCTTTCAGTTGTCTTAACTTACCCTTCTTCTCTGATCTTCTCTGAAGCAGTGCCTCAGTTTCCACTAATAGGATGCTTTCCCACTCCATATGCCTGGTTACCTTCAGCATGGCTTACTCTGTTCTTTGTTACCATTTTTCTGACTCCCAAGCAGTGGCCAAGCACTCACCATTTCTGTCCTGCTGTTTTTCTCTCAAGATCTAATTAAATTATCCTGGGGCTTTAAAGATGAAGAAGGTGTTATGTTGGTATTCATTTTAGAACTGAGCATTCTGTGACCCCTTATTCTAGATCGTTTGTGAGTCAGTATGTTAATCACCATCTCGTATGAAGCTTCTCTGAGGAGGACTGAGAAATGTACTTACCTAAGGGTACAAAAAAAATTATCAGCAGTCAGTAATGTTAAGTCCATTCAACAGTAGTAGGCTGTCCCCTATGGCCTATGACCTGTTTATCCATAGGAACTCTTATTCCAAAGGCTCAGGGATCATAGCAGAAGAGTTGTCACAAAGATTATAAGAGCTATGGGTAGTAGAAAAAGCACAAAATAATAGTGTTTTCTCACAGAATGGAAGTAGCAGATATGGAAGTTATAGTGGTTGAAGCATTGTCTAGACGGCCTGCACATGCTCAAGTCAGACAAAAGACCAGAATAGAAAAGGAATAGATACAAGAAGCCCCATCCTTGCCTGAGGAGGTGATGCCAATAGATAGCTGCTGGAAAAGGACAAATCTATTTTCTTTAAGGTTGTGACACTGTACAAGATCAATCACCTCTAGTAGAAGTCTATACATTCAAAAGTGTATGGGTAGGAAAAACAGGACTTGATGGGTTTTTAAAAAGAAAGGATATAAAGTTGGGTTCATAGGAAAGTGGAGGAGGAAATCTGAGAGGGGTTGGGAGAGAAAAGTGAATATGACCAACATACATTGTAGCAAATTATCTAAGAATTAATTTTAAAGACCCAAAAAGTAAGAAGGTAAGAGAGAAATCAAAAAAGAGAAGAGAGAGGAAAGGGAAGAAAAAAGAAAAGAAGTAAGAAAAGAAAAGAAACAAAGGGGCCTGGAAAGATCATTCAGCAGTTAAAGCAAACACTTTCCTTGCAGAGAACTTGAATTCAGTTCTCAATACCAAAGCTGGGCAGCTCATAGGCATCTATGACTGCAACTGAAAGGCATCCAACACTCTCTTCTGTCTTCTGCTGGTACTTCCACTCACATTCATATGACACACTCACACACACAAGTACACGTACTAATAAACATTACAATGGAAAACAACATTCATCAGGGTCTTCACAGAACCCATTGCACTATGGCCAGTGATAAATAATAGCTCCCCTGCACATGAGGTTTGTCCATGTTTAATTAACAGACTTTTGAAAACCGATCCCCAGCCACTATGATTGTTTTGTTTCAGACATGTGTTTGGAACTGGCACGGGGTCTCCCATTTGCAGGTTATGCATCTTTTCACTGTCAATCATGTTAGTGCATGCTTAGCCTTGAGGAAATCTATGAATCAATATGTGTCATGAAGAAAGAAAACTTCTATTTCCTCTAATTACGTGGATTGGGGCAAGCACGTGGTCTAAGGATATGGAATGGCTATAATAGATTCAGAAAGAAGGATGTTTTGCAAATCTTTTGTAGAGAGAAATGGACATACTTCTACCTGGAGCTTGATGGAGAAGAAATAAGATTTCAAGTTGTAAGGTGTAGTCCCGAGGGCTCCCTGGGTGACATGAGTAGCCATTAGCGTATCTTCATAAAAAGGCATGGTCTAGAGGTAGATATTAGCCAAAAGGTTCAGAACACCCATGACACAACCCACAGATCATAGGAAGCTTAACAAGAAGGAAGGCTTAAGTGTAGATACTTTAATCCCGCTTAGAAGAGGGAACAAAATAATCATGGGAGGCAGAGGGAGAGAAGGACATGGGTGGATAAGGGAAGGAAGGAGAGAGAGTCAGGAACAGTTATGGGGGGAGATAGGAGTAAAACTCAGAGGCCCAGGAGACTGAATGAAATTTTGCAGCACTGTGGGTTGGGGACAGGGAGAACATCTAGAAAGTCTCAGAGACCAGGGATATGAGAGGCTCTCAGGACTCGATGGAGATGACTTTAACCAAAATGCCCAACAATAGAGAGGTGGAACCTGGAGAGACTTCCTCCAGTAAATAGGCATGGCCTCCAGTTGAGGCATGGGATCACCCACCCAGCTTCAAAATTTTTAACTCAGAATTATTCCTTTCTAACGGAAATGCAGGGACAAAAATAGAGCAAAGGCTGAAGGAAAGGCCATCTATTGACCAGTCCAACTTGGGATCCATCTCATCTGCAGACACCAAACCCTGACACTATTATGGATGCCACGTTGTGCTTGCAGACTGGAGCCCATCATGGCTGTCCTCTGAGAGGCTTTTCCCAGCAGCTGACTGAGACAGAAGCAGATACTTACAGCCAATCATTGGATTCAGGTTGAGGACTCCCATGGAAGAATTAAGGGAAAAACTGAATAAGTTGAAGGAGATGAACATTTCTTATGAAGAATAGCAAATATTAGATAATCCTGACTGTTCAGAACTTCCAGAGACTAAGCCACCAACCCAAGATCATACATAGGCTGGTCCATGGCACCCAGATATATGTATCAGGGAAATGCCTTGTCTGGCCTCAGGGGGAGAGGATGTGATTAGTCATGTAGAATCTTGGACCAGGGAAGTGGAATGCTGGCAGGGACTAGGTGGTGTGAATGAGTGTATGGGGAAGCCCCCTCTCAGAAACAAAGAGGAAGGAATGAAGTACTCAGGGAGGGGGCCCATGAAGGGGGTAAATATTTGTAATGAAAATAAAGAAGATACTTTAATTTTTTAAAAGCATTGATCTAATGTAGCTTATGCTCTGGGGAATTAAAAGGACTGATTAGTTTCTTCCTGGAGGCCAAGAAGCCACAGCAATGCACCCCACCATCAGAAGATCGTCCATCCAACATGAAGGAAATAGTAGAGATAGCAATAAAAAAAATCAAGGAGGCTGGCACCAAACTGAAGACAGCTATTGTTATCAGGAACCCAAGGAAAGATCAAAATAGCTAGAATATTTTAGGAAGTTGCTACATCTGTTCTTTACTTTGGTGCTTGCACTAAAAAGTTTTAACAAATATTTTTTTTTTATTATACGCTTGTGGGGTCACATTATCCAGATGACAATGATAGCTGTGTTGATAGTGCTGCTTAACAAATCTGACCTTGGTTGTGAATTTGGTCTAATGCTACATGTATTATGTTAATTTGGTCCCTGAAATTGGACAAGAATCTTAACGTATGCACATAAGAAGCTGAGAAACCCTACCTCGAGTTGGTTTTGATTGGCAAATAAACCTGACTTTGGACAATGGCTGGGCAGGGAGACAAAGGACTTTGGGATTCCCAGGCAAGGGATGGAAGAAATTGCTGGAAGGGGATACCCACCATGCCAGGAAAGTAGTAGAATCCTTGCCTGAGGTGTGTCAGACAGAACATACAGTCATGTACATGCTGGGGAACTCAGCCTGAGAAAGCTGCAGGTCTGGGTCTGGAGCAGCCCAGACGAAACAGGTTTTAATGAGTAATAACTCAGGAATACGGAGGGGAATGTGTTATCCATGCAGAAGTTTGGAAGGGGCCCAGCCATTGAGCTGTTTAAGGCATATGAAAAAATAAGGCTCCATATATGTGTGTCTTTCAATTAAGAACCCAGAACACGCGTGGGTTGTGAGCAGCGCCACTGCCACCACTGGGATGATTTGAGTAGTGTCATTGGGTAAAGTCATTTGCATACAACATTCATGGTCATAAAAGCCTACACTTTCTCTAATGTTCAGGTTGTAATAGCCAAATCTTTTTACAGCTTTCATCATTTACCTTAGGGAGTCCACCAGGGTAGTTCAGGTTAGGAACTACTGACCTGGTCTTCAGAGTTGGTGTTATGGTATGAGCAGCCTCTGCTGACTTGCATACCTTGCAGCCACCTCTGCAACAGCCCTCTATTATGAGACCTTTACTACATACTTGAGACCAAAGACGCACAGAGCACTGGTGATTTCTCTGTATCACACTGCTTCCCACACTGGCATAAGTGCTTTTTTTGATTCTGATTGACAGCTGCCTGCTGATGATGCATGTGCCTATTTTTCAATAGCCTGCTGATACCACACATGAAGAACAAAGCCAATGGTTTAAACTTGAAACAAAATTACGACATCACTAGACCCACAGTCTTAAACTTCTCTGATATGCTTTAGCTCTGCTTTCCCACTCCTGTGTCCTAGCACCATCATATCAGTGTCTCCGTAATAAATGACCAGAACTTTTCAACTCTTGAGATCAAAGTCCCAACTCATCACAGAAATGGAAAAAAGAAAAAAAAACATTTCCATATTAATCAAACTAAGAATTTCTAATTTGTCTTTCATGTGCATTTCTCCCCTAAGATTTATAGCTTCCCGGACTACTTGGTGACTGGACGTGTATTTTTTTTACTCAAGAATAATTGATCTTGTATGAAGTTCCTATTGGGACAATACATTAGAGTCTAAAGTCTTAATGTTATTTCCACAATGAGAAAATCCATTCTTAAACACTCTCTCTCCTCCCTCTCTCTCTCTCTCTCTCTCTCTCTCTCTCTCTCTCCTCTCCTCCTCCTCCCCTCCCTCCCCTGACCCATGTGTGTATGTGTGTGTGTGTGTGTGTGTGTGTGTAAGCTCTCCATCTAGCTTTTTTGAAACACCCTTAGTATAATTTACCTCAGTCTGTCCCCACCCATTTTATCTTCCTATCCTCTTTCTACTTTAATACCCTTACCTTCATTTTTCCTTTTACTTATAAAAGTAAAAAGTATTTGCAAAAGTTGTTCAGTTGGAATTATCTCACCTAAGGGAGAATTCTTCTCTGAGAAACAAAAATCTGTCAAACAAATAGACTGAGATGTGGAATATTTTCCTTCACAACAAAGGCATCTGGGAGTCTCCCAAACCATGCAGGATATTGACTTTGCATTTGGCTGCTCAACAGAAGTTTAAAATAAAAGCCTGATGCTGAAGACAACACACACTTAAGTCACGGGATTTAGAGAAATTAAGCTGCTACTGAACTGGAAACATCCTCCCTGTACCACAGGATCCCAGAAGAGGAAAGGTATCAACTGGCTTACACATTTGTGAGTCCTTTAAATTATAATAAAGATTGGCCTCACAAGACATGCCATTAGTATAATAGTGGTACAAGTATCAAAAGACATCGAATTGGGAAAGTTTTTCAAGGAAAGAAACTTGGGAAGGGTTTGATTTACATAGTTAAGCATAGATTTGATCAAAACAAAATTTATGTATGAAAGGATTTGGGGGACAGGGGTGGTTCAGGAAAGGGTTTCCCTGTGTAGGCCTGACTATTCTGCAACTTGCTTTGTACATAGGTTTGTCTCCAACTCAGAAATCTAAACGTCTGTGCCTTCCTAGTGCCAGGATTAAAGACATGTACTACCATGCCCAACTATGAAGGGAAAATTTTAATTTAAGGTAATTTGTTTAAACATGAAAGTCCCACTTTGCCAAAACTCTTCTGAAATAAATCCCATGTGGAGATTACATTGTACATGTAATGAAATTTTTGTGCTTTTCTCTTTGAAAAATACTTTAAGGCATCTCCAATTATGTCAATTGCACTAATTACATGATATGACTATCATGTGTGTGATAACATGTTAACATGAATCTCTCTGCTTGTTATAATAAAAAGATCATCCAGTTACATCTACAGAAACATGTAAATTAGTAAGCTGGCCCCTGGTTGCACACCTTACATCTATGGAATCTCTGATTTTTGTGCAGGGAGAATTTAAGCCTTCTTTTCTAACCACTATTATAAATCTTTACAAGATAAAGCATTCTAAATGCCTATTTAAAAACTAAACATGTCTTTCTTTCTACAAGGAAAAAAAGAAACTCATAAAGATTGAATTCTACCCATAAAGATAAACCTTTCCATTGCACTGCAAAGTAGTGACCATCTCCCTTTCAAGGATCTGAGTTTTGCATTATCATACACGGTAATATGGCTTACCCAAAACAAAAGAACAGTATGCTCACAGCCCTACTCCACTTTCAAACACTAAAGAAATAAAAGATTGACTTGTGCCTTTTAATTGAAATTCCTGCTTATAAATAATAAAACCTTCCATTTGTTGAGCAAAGGCATTTTGGCAGCATCTGTCCCTCACCTCTAAACGTACCTTACCCCTGCAAGATTGTGTATATGGGTGTACGTGTGTGTGTGTGTGTGTGTGTGTGTGTGCTCGCGCACACATCTGTGTGTGTGCCTGTGTGTTTGTCTGTACATATGTTTGCATGTGCATATGTATGTTTGTGTATTCTGACAATATAACTACTTAAAATATTTATGAATATCTCCATCATATAAATGAGTCTGGGGGAAAACAAACTTTAAATGACTCTTTTAAGATTAGTTAAGGCACTTCTTGTTTCTGTCTATGCCCAGATCTGACCCTGTACCATAAACCTCCATGCCCAGATGCTGCTGAAGAAAGCTGGTCTCCCAGGAGTGCTGACACACCTAAGAGCACAGATAAGATTACCGTTTCTGCTCCGAGGGACCCACCTGGAACCCTCAGGACTCAGGAGGTAAGGAGCAGTCTAGGATAGGATCCTTCCAGTTTCTGCATGCACTCAGAGATGACCCTGTGCCACAGCTCTCTGTTCTAGGATCTACCAGAGAGAGAGCTTGTCTCCCGTGAGTATTGACACATAGACATACAGGAAACACAAGCCATGGTCAGAGACAGCAAGACCAGCTAACACCAGAGATAACCAGATGGCAAAAGGCAAGTGTGAGAACCTAAGCAACAAAAACCAAGACCACTTGGCAACCTCAGAACCCAATTTTTCCACCACAGTAAATCCAAGATACCCCACCATACCAAAAAAGCAAGATTCTAATTTATAATCCCATCTCATGATCATGTTAGATGACTTTAAGAAATACAAGACAACACAGGTAAACAGCTAGAAGCCCTTAAAGAGGAAACACAAAAATCCCTTAAAGAATTACAGGAAAAAACAACCAAACAGGTGAAGGAATTGAACAAAAGCATCCGGGATCTAAAAATGGAAATAGAAGCAATAAAGAAATCACAAAGGGAGACAACCCTGGAGGTAGAAAAACCTAGGAAAGAGTTCAGAAAAGAAATTTCTTTGGTCACATAATAGTCAAAATACCAAATGTACTAAACAAAGAAAGAATATTAAAAGCAGTAAAAGAAAAATGTCAAATAACATATAAAGGCAGACCTATCAGAATTACACAAGACTTCTCAACGGAGACTATGAAATCTAGAAGATCCTATACAGATGTCATAGAGACCATAAGAGAACACAAATACCAGCTCAGGCTAGTATATACAGCAAAACTCTCCATTTCCATTAATGGAGAAACAAAGATATTCCATGACAAAGCAAAATATACAAAATATCTTTCCACAAATCTAGCCCTACAAAGGATAATAGAGAGAAAAGTCTAATACAAGGAGGGAACTATACCCTAGAAAAAGTAATTAAGAAATATTTCAAAAAGAAAGATCTAACCAAAAACAAGATAGCCAGATAAAGATAATTCCACCTCTAAAATAATAATAATAATAATAATAATAATAATAATAGGAAGCAACAATCATTGGACAATAATATCTATCAATGGACTCAATTCCCCAATAAAGAGACATAGATTAACAGGCTAGATATGTTTTGCTGTATGCAAGAAACACACCCCAGTGAAAAAGTCAGATGTATCATCAGAGAAAAAGGCTAGAAAAAAGTTTCTAAGCAAATGGTCCGAAAAACAAGCTGGAATAGCCATTCTAATAACAAATAAAATCCACTTTCACCCAAAAGTTATCAAAAAAGATAAGGCAGGACAGTTAATACTTGTCAAAGGAAAAATCTACCAAGATGAACGCTCAATTCTGAATATCTATGCTCTGAACACAGAGGCACCCACATTCATAAAAGAAACTTTACTAAAACCGACATTTCACCTCACACAATAATAGTGACAGACTTCAACATCCAACTTCCATCAATGGAAACAGAAACTAATCATAGACACAGAGAAACCAACAGAAGTTATAAACCAAATGGCTTTAACAGATATCTATAGAACATTTCATCCTAAAATAAAAGAATTTACCTTCTTCTCAGAACCACATGGCACCTTCTACAAAATTTACCATATAATTAGTAATAAAACATGCCTCAGCAGATACAAAAAGATTGAAATAATCCCATGGATCTTATCAGATGATCACAGACTACAGCTGGTCTTCAATAACAACAAAAAATGACAGAAAACCTACATAAACATGGAAGCTGAAAAAAGCTTTATTCAAAGATAATGTGGTCAAAGATGAAATAAAGAAATTTTAGAATTTAATGATAATAAAGGACCAACATATCCAATATTTTAGGACACAATGAAAGCAGTGCAAAGAGAAAAACTGATAACTGCAGGTGCCTCTAAAAAGAAACTGGAGCGAACATACACGAAGCTTGACAGCACACCTAAAAGCTCTAGAACAAAAAGAAGAAAATACTCTCAAGAGGTGTAGGCAGCAGAAAAATGATCAAACTCAGAGCTGAAATCAACCAAGTAGAAACAAAAAGAACTATACAATGAAAAAAATCAGGAGCTGGTTCTTTGAGAATATCAATAAAATAGACAAACTCTTAGCCAGACTAACCAGAGGGCACAAAGAGTGTATCCAAATTAACAAAATCAGAAAAGAAAAGGGAGAAGTAACAACAGAAACAGAAAATCCAACAAATTATCTTACTACAAAAGCCTATATTCATCAAAACTGGATGAAATGCACATTTTCTAGACAGATATCAGGTACCAAATTAAATCAGGATCAGATAAACCATATAAGTAGTCCCATAACTCCTAAATATATAGAAGCAGTCATTAAAAGTCTCCCAACTGAAAAAGCCCAGTACCATATGGGTTTAGTGCTAAATTCTATCAGACCTTTATAGAAGATCTAATATCAATACTCTCTAAACTATTGCATAAAATAGAAGCCAAAGGAACACTACCCGATAAATTCTTTTTTTTTTAAATTTATTTATTATATATAAGCACACACTGTAGCTGTCTTCAGATACACCAGAAGAGGGCATCGGATCTCTTTACAGATGGTTGTGAGCCACCATGTGGTTGCTGGAATTGAACTCATAACCTCTGGAAGAGCAGTCGGGTGCTCTTAACCACTGAGCCATCTCTAAAGCTAAAATTACACATATACCTAGACAACACAAAGACCCAACATAGAAGTCGAACTTCAGTCTAAGTTTCCTTATGAATATTGATGCCAAAATACTCAATAAGATTCTTGAAAACCAAATCTGAGAACACATCAAAACAATCATCCATCATGATTAAGTAGTCTTTATTCCAAGGATGCAGGGATGGTTCAATATACAGAAATCCATCAACATAATCCAATATAAAAACAAACTCAAAGAAGAAAACCACATGATCATCTCATTAGATGATGAGAAAGCATTTGACAAAATTTGTCACCCCTTCGTGATAAAAATCATGGAAAGATCAGGAATTCAGGGCCATACCTAAACACAGTAAAAGATGTATACAGCAAACCAGTAGCTAACATTAAACTAAATGGAGACAAACTTGAAGCAATGCTACTAAAATCACAGACTAGACAAGGCTGCCCACTATCTCACTACATATTCAATATAGTTCTTGAAGTCATAGCCAGAACAATCAGACAACAAAAGGAGATCAAAGGGATACAAATTAGAAAGGAAAGAGTCAAAACATTACTATTTGCAGTAGACATGATAGTATACTTAAGTGACCCCAATAATTCCACTAGAGAACTCCTAAACCTGATGAACAACTTTAGTGAAGTGATTGGATACAAAATTAGCTCAAACATATCAGTAACCTTCCTCTCCTTAAAAGATAAACAGGCTGAAAAAGAAATTAGGGAAACAACACCCTTCACAATAGTCACAAATAATGTAAAATACCTGGGTGTGACTATAACCAAGCAAGCAAGAACTTCATGTCTCTGAAGAAAAAAATCGAAGATCATAGAAGACGGAATGATCTCACATGCTCATGGACGGGCAGGATTAATATAGTAAAAATGGTCATTTTCCCAAAAGCAATCTATGGATTCAATGCAATCTCTATCAAAATTTCAATTCAATTCTTCAAAGAGTTAAAAGGGCAATTTGCAAATTCATTTGGAATAACAAAAAAACCCAGCTTAGCGAAAACTATCCTCAACAATAAAAGAACTTCTGGGGGAATCACCATCTATGACCTACAGCTGCATTACAGAACAATAGTGTTAAAAACTGTATGGTATTGGTACTGAGACAGACAGACCAGAAATAAACCCACACATCTGTGGTCATTTGATCTTTGACAAAGGAGCTAAAACCATCCAGTGTAAAAATGACAGCGTTTTCAACAAAGGTGCTGGTTCACTGGAGGTCAGCATGTAGAAGAATGCAAATCGATCCACTCTTATCGCCCTGTACAAAGCTCAAATGGATCAAGGACCTCCACATAAAACGATATACACTCAAACTAATAGAAGAAAAAGTGGGGAAGAGCCTAGAATACATGGTCTCTGGGGGAAATTTCCTAAACAGAACACCAATGGCTTATGCTCTAAGATCACGAATGGAAAAATTGGAACTCATAAAATTGCAAAGCTTCTGCAAGGCATAGGACAGTGTCAATAGGTCAAAACACCAACTAACAGATTGGGAAAAGATCTTTACCAATCCTACATCTGATAGAGAGCTAATATCCAATATATACAAAGAACTCACAAAGTTATATCCAGAGAATCAAATAATCCTTTTTAAAAATGAGCTACAGAGCTATAAAAAGAATTCTCAATTGAGGACAATTGAATGGTTGAGAAGTACCTAAAGAAATGTTTTACATCCTTAGTCATCAGGGAAATGAAAATCAGGGAAATGCAAATCAAAACAGCTCTGAGATTCCACCTCACACCAGTCTGAAAGGCTAAGATAAAAAACTCAGGGGACAAGAGATGCTGGTGAGAATGAGGAGAAAGAGGAACACTCCTGCATTTTTGGTGGGATTGCAAGCTGGGAAAACCACTCTGGAAATCAGTCTGGAGGTTTCTCAGAAAACTGGATATAGTACTACTGCCTGAGAACTCAGCTATATCATTCCTGAGCATATACCCAAAAGATGCTCCAACAAATAACAAGGACTCAGGTCCACTATGTTCATAGCAGCCTTATTTATAATAGCCAGAAGCTCAGAAGAACCCAGATGCCCTTCAACAGAGGAATGGATACAGAAAATATAGTACATTTACAAAATGGAATACTACTCAGCTATTAAAAATAATGAGCAATTCTTCTGCAAATGGATGGAACTTGAAAATTTTATCCTGAGTTAGGTAACCCAATCACAAAAGAAAACACATTGTATGCACTCACTGATAAGGATATTAGCCCAAGACTCAGAATACCCAAGATAAAATCCACAGACCATATGAAGCTCAAGAAGGAAGACCAAAGTGTGGATGCTTCAGACCTTCTTAGAAGCGGAACAAAATATTCACAGGAGGAAATATAGAGACAACATGTGGAGCAGAGACTGAAGGAAAGGTCATCCAGAAACTTTCCCACATGGCAATGCATCCCATATTCCATAAACCACCATCCCAAGAGAACATGGGGATGGACCTATGGCTCCACCCACATATGTAGCAGAGGATATCCTTGTCCAGCATTAATGTGAGGAGAGGCACTTGGTACTGTCAAGGCTCAATGTCCCAGTTCAGGGGAAGGTCAAGGCAGGGAGATGGGAAGGAGTTGGTGGGTGACTGAGGAAGCACCCTCATAGAAGCAGGTTTCTGGAGGGGAAACTGGGAAATGGGATAATATTTAAAATGTAATAAAAATGCAATTATAAAAAAAAGATTAGTTAAGGTTTCAATCAATCTTAAACCGAGTAATCTAACTCTTGGTACTCAGTTTTTCTACCACATTCAATAGCAGTTGAGGCACACAGAATAACTCTATTTTTCCCAGTTTCACATATTGTTTAGATGTTTTTCTATTTATTACAAGTATATTCATGATGTATAAAGATTTGATGTTATTCCCAGTACACAAGCCATTCAGCTGCACATGTGTGTATCTATATTGAAATGTGTGTGTGTGTGTGTGTGTGTGTGTGTGTGTGTGTGTGTGTGTGTGTGTGTGTGTGTGTAGTCATTCTTTACAAAATATTGGAAAACATGATATTTTATTGAGACAACGAAAAATATCGCCTTCATTTAAGGAAAATCAAACACATTGGAACAAATAAAATAAATACAGGGCTTTCAGTTAGATTTCCTTAACACAAGCTCCAAGGGTTTGACAAATACCAGGTTTGTATATCCGATAGTAACAGTCATATATTACTGCACAAGTAAACAAAAGGGTTTAAATAAGGTAAAAGGCAAAAAAGAAAAACACACTAAAAAAACACAATACTTTATACACAAAATTTTCTTTTGTGGTTATGTCAGTGTAACTAAATAAATCATAAAAATAACCATATTAAGCATAATATCTTGCCATACTACACATCTGAGAAATAAAATATACCTTTCACTCAACACAACAACCTAAAGGTTTCTTAGAACAAAAATGTCCTTAAAGTCAAATTTTAATATATGGTATTATTTCACTGAACAAATTTAAAACTGTGCAAACACATGTAGGTACGTGAATATAAAAGCAGATACTTGTGATTATGTTTAATAATAAATATTTTTAAAGTTTTGCCAATGAGATAGCTCAACTGGCAAACATGATTGCACGGGAACCTCGTGATCTGAGTTTATTACTTGGATGCTAGGATGGAAAGAGAAAACTCACCTTGGAAAATTGTCTCCTATCTCCATATGCATGTCGAACATTTTGTATGTACCTTCCCGACCCTAGGCCCACACACAAAAATGATGAAGATAAATTTTAAAATAAATAAATACACCAATGTTTAAAGTGGTTATCTTAACCCACACAGAGCATTACAACTATGTTATATATTCACTTACACATTGATATTAGTTGTTAAGTTAATGATAAGCAAACTACAGTCCACAGAACCATAGGAATATCGTATAAAGCAGGGAACATGGAGGGAGCAGATAAATATCTCTAGAAAAGCAAAGTAGAATATAGCTATAGAAGGTTTATGGGACTGACCAGAATGGAAGGATAAAGTGGGGAAGGGGAAGGAAGAAGGAAATGAGTTAGGGAGTACGGGGAGAGATAGCTAAAATTAAGGGCCATTTGAGGAGTAGCATGGAATTCTAATACAACAGAAGCTTTCTAAAATATATAAACTTATGAAGGCAATCTAAATGAAATCACCAAAACATGAGGGAGAGAGAACCCCAACTACATATTTCCTGTCACCAAATGAAACTTCAAGTGATGGGGTTGGGTGCATCAAATGGAGTTTTTGGCCACAGCGGTCCCATGGGAACCCCTAATTATCCAAGCTATCTCCAGGACTACAGGGTGTTCTCCATAAATCAATGCTCATTGCTGAAGACGCCATCAGCACAGCTCATTGAACACAAAGTTTATCAGGTATGTACCAAAACCTTCTCCCCTACTGACTACTGCTTTTGGTACCAGAAGGTCCTCTGTATGTTAGCCAAGCAGGAATGTAAACAACAACCCAGTTACTGACTGTTAGATCTACAATGGGGTCCTGCCTGCAAGATATCCTAGTGCAATGATGACACAAAGAATGTGGAAATAACCAACCAATGTCTCCTTTGATTTAAGGATCAATGCATGAAAGGAAACCAACACCAGACAATGACAACTTAGGTGGCCAAGACCCTGAGGCTAGATGTTCCAAGGTAAAATCTAATACTACTGTTTTACTAAAGAAACCATGGCAATAAAATGACTTTGAATGAGATTCCTCTATATTCACAGATCACTGCCTTAGCCAGTTATCATTAGAGAAGCTTCCTTTTGCTGCAGATTGGAACAAATACAAAGATACACAGGCAATATGTAGAGAATGAGAGACCTTGGAACATTCAGCTCTTAAGGGGACATCTCCATCAGAACTGTCCCCTCTCAAGGCTCAGGGAACACTGTAGAAAAGGAGAAAGAAAAAGTGTAAGAGCTACAGGAGATTAAAGACACTGATAAATAAAACTCTCTAGAGGCTATGGGGCTGACAGAAATATAAACTTGAGGAGACCAAAACACAGGTATGCACATGTCTATACCAAATGTCATCCTGTAGCTGGCAGAAGAGGACACATGCCTCCACCCCTAACACAGAAGCTATCTCCAATAACCACGTTTAAATGAAATTTTCATTTTTCTCTGAGGGAG
This sequence comes from Rattus rattus, assembly GCF_011064425.1. Taxonomy (NCBI): domain Eukaryota; kingdom Metazoa; phylum Chordata; class Mammalia; order Rodentia; family Muridae; genus Rattus; species Rattus rattus. Next base: position 45,811,521 of record NC_046157.1, on the reverse strand, counting down.
AAACAAACCAATACTAAAGGTATTCCAAACACCCAGAAATAGATGGGCAACAGAAAAAAGCACTCAATGGCATGTATGGAGGTTCCTGAACTCAGAATGTCACATCAGAGCTTTTTTCCTTTTCCTTTTCCTTTTTTAATCTTTCAATTTTATTTCCTTAGTTTTAATTTTTCTTCTTTTTAAAAATACACTACAGGTTTTATGCATACATATTATGGTTTCCAGTTTGGTGTTTTGATGGGATTCCTGAATCTGCAAAGTCATGGGTCTTGGCATCTATACCTCTCTCTTGTGCCTTTTCTTGAGCGCTTCTCCTTCTGTTTGTTTTGTCCTATCCCGATATGTTGGCTTTTCATGTATCTTCTTATTTTTATTTTATTATTATCTGTTAAATGCCTATTTGTTTTGTCATGAGGGACACAAAGGATTTGGATCCAGATGGGAGGAGAGGTGGATAGAAACTAGAAGGAACAGAGGGAGGAGAAATCATAATTAGAACATGTTATGTGTGAAAAAACTATTTTCCCCTTCATTTATTTATTCTCTTTATATCCTGATTGCTATCTCCCCTCCCTCATCTCCTCCAGGTTCCATGTTCACACACACCCCCATTCCTCTCTCCCCTTCTCCTCTGAGAACGGAAGACTACCCTTGGACACCAACCTGCCATGCCTGCACATGAAGTCACATCCTCCTCCACTGAGATCAGATAAACCAACCAAGCTAGGGGAAATGGAACCAAAGGAAGGCAACAGTGTCAGAGCCAGCCCCCACTTGAAATGTTAGGAAACCCACATGGAGACCATGTTGCATATCTGCCGTATATGTGTAGAGGGCCTAGTTCCAACCCACGAATGTTCTTTGGCTGGTGGATCAGAGCCTCAGGTTTGTTGACTCCGTTGGACTCCTTGGGGTGTACTTGCCATCTCCAACTCTCTGTATCCTTCTTGCCTCTCTTCCATAAGACTCATTGAGCTCTGCTTAATGTTTGATTGTGTGAATCTCTGCATCTCTTTCCATCAGCTGCTGGATGAAGGCTCTCAGAAGACTGTTATGGTATGCTCCTGTCTACAAGAATAGCATTAATAACAGCATGAGTGGGATCTCTCCCATGGGATAGATGTCAAGTTCAGCTAATCATTGCTTGACCATTCCCTCACTCCCTGTTCTATCTTTATCCCTTCACATCTTGTAGGTAGGAGTAATTTTGGGTTGAAAGTTTTATAGGTGGGTTTGTGGCCCCTCTGTCCACTGAAAGTTATTCCTGGTTACAGGAGGTGGCTACATCAACCTCCTCTAGGAATCTCACCTACAGTTACAACCAGATTCTCCTAGGAACCTCCAGTGTCCCAAGTTTCTGATTTGTCCTAGAGATGCCCTCCCCACTTATTTCCCTTCTCTCATCCCCTTCTCCCATACCTGATCAACACACCAGTTTCCCTCTTCACCCATGACCAATTCCCTCCTTCCATCTACCTCTGAAGTCTATTTTATTTCTCCTTCTGGATGAGCATCTTCCTTTGGGCCCTCCTTGTCCTTCAGCTTCTTTGGATCTGTGACTTGTAGCATAGATAGTCTGTACCTTTTGGTTACTATTCAATTCTGAATATGGGTTACCTCATTCTGGTATTGCTATTGCTATTTCATAGTCCTATCTATATGCCTACAAATTGCATGAAGTCTTTGTTTTTAATAGCTGAATAGGATTTCATTTTTTTATTCATTATTCAGTTGAGGGACATCTAGGTTGTTTCCAATTTCTGGCTATTATGAATAACACTATCATGAATGTAATTATGCATGTGTCCTGTGGTATGGCAAAGAAAGCATCATTGGCCCAGGAATCGTAGAGTTGGATCTTGAGGTAGAGCAATCCCCAATTTTCTGAGAAACTGACAAATTTATTTCTACAGTGGTTTTCCAAGTTTTTATTCCCATCAGTTCCACATCCTTGCCAGCATGTACTGTCAATTGAGTGTTTGATCTTAGCTATGCTAATGAGGGTAAGATGGAATCTCAGAGTCTTTTGATGAGCGCTTCTCTGTTGACTAAGGATGCTAATATTTCTCTTAGGTTCTTCTTGGCCATTGAAATTCCTCTGTTGAGAATTCTGTGTAGTTCTGTACCCCATTTTTTAACTGGATTGTGCAGTTTGTTGGTGTCAAATTTCTTGAGTTCTTTATGTACCTTGAATATTAGCTCTCTGTCAGACATAGGGTGGTGAGGATCTTTTCCCATTCTTTGGGCTACCCTATTGTCCTATTGATGGCGCCCTTAGCCTTATGAAGTTTTTCAGCTTATTTATTGTTGATCTTAGTGCCAGAGTTATTGGTTTTCTGTCCAGGATGTAGCCACCTCCTAACAGAATGGATGCAAAAATATGACTAAAAAGTTCTATTTTCAATAAAAGAAAAGACAGGGTAACTTGCAGTAAAGAAGCATGCCCTTGTGTTTCTCATGTGAAACAATGTGCTATCTATCAGTCTATCATCTATCTATCTTTCTATCTACTTATCTATCTTCTCTCCTTATGTGCTTCTCCCTCAAATATATATATGTGTGCAAGTATGCTCATTCACCCATCCACATGTAGAGGGCAGAGGTCAGCACAAAGTGTCCTCCACTATACTCCCACCTTGTATTCTGTGTTAGGTTCTGGAGATGATCCAGCACAGGGGACAGAGGCATGCACTACCACATCAGCTTTTAAGATGGGTAAAACTTGTTCTAATGTAAATTTTCATATTTGCATGCATGCAGCTGGTTTACTACGGAGCGATTACCCCAGCTCCAACCAACCATTAAACATCATCTCTTAGTGGCTTTGAGAGTCATCAAACAGATTTATTTTTGTGTTATACACTGGAAGAAGTTGATGTCCATCAACTCAGACTACGATGGTAAAAGCTGACTATTAGATCTATAAGATCATCATATAACTGTATGGAGAAACTAAAATGTAGACTTAAAGTTTATGTAAACCAACACTAAAAGAGCTATATATACAGGGAAAAATCCCTTATATATTTTTATTAATTATTTTTTTATTTACATTTCAAATGTTGTCCAGTCCCCTGTTCACAAGCACCCCCCATCCCATCCATTCTCACCTTTGCCTCTAAGATCGTGCTCCCTTACCCGTGTAGCCACTCCCATCTCACCCCTCTAGCATCTCCCTTTTCTAAGGCAGCAAGAACTCCAGAGGACCAAGCACATTTCCTCCCACTGAGGCCAGACAAGGAAGTCCTCTGCTACATATGTAGCAGAGGCCATGGACCAGCCTATGCATGTCTTAATCCCTGTGATCTCTGAAGGATCTAGTTAGTTGGCAGCACTGTTCTTCCATAGGGATCCCTGGTTTACTCAAATAGTTGACTATAAGAATCTGAATCTGACTCAGGTTCTACCAGCACCTGATTAATATTTAATAGTATTTAATAGTGAATATGTAATTAATATTAAACACCAAATATTCTCAACAGAAAAGTTTTTGTCTTTTTTTTTCAGAAAGAAAACCCCATGAAAAGATCACCACAAGAAATGCTACTCATAAAATCAGTGACCCCATCCATCAAGTAAATGCCGAGGAGCTATCTGTTCCTTATTTCATTATTAAACAAAAAAGCAAAATTCAATTGATAGTAAACATTAAAAATTAGAAAAAAAATTAAAGAAAATGTAATGCTTTTCTTTGTTGTTAGTCAATATTCTTAATGACACTACAGTTCTGTCAAGTGAATTGTAATTGAATTTTTTCTCCATGGCACCATAGCAACCTTGTTATTTTTAGCACATTTATGTTAATTAAAAGTGGTACTATCTGATATAGTTGCTGAAAAAGAGGTCAGAATTCACACCTAGACCTTTGTTACAATTGGCCTGCTCTTAACATTTTTTTTTCTTTGTAAGTGAGGTAACTTCACGGAAACAGAGCAGCTTCAGGCAAAAACAGATATCCCTAAGATGGAAATACATTTGTCAAACAATATACTCAAAACCTCCTGAACTGAGCTATTAAATGCTGAGAAATACAACAACGAGATAATCAACAGGAGAGTAGGTAAGGAAAAATAAAGAGAATATTTCTCTGGAGAGTTTGCTTGCTTTGTGTTGTGCCCCAGATGCAACCCTGAGTGCATATAAAGTCCCCATACTAAGAGTGTCCAGTTGATAGTCAGAACAGAATACCTTAGCTCCTTTTTTTCCTTGTCTTTAACTTTATTTCTTGTGTAATTTTATAGGATTCTATTTTACAGGACAGATTAAAAGTACTGAAATTAGGAATTGAATTTACATTCATAATGTTTTATAAAAATGGAATTATTATTGTAACAAAAAAGAATTTATTGTTTCTTTGTTTGGGCTTCATGCTACCTTACCTATGTTTATTTATGTTGGAGAAACTATTTTAGAATTCTGTACAGTTAAAATCCCTTAAGCATTTGCCATAAAAACACAAGTACATTTGGAAAGGGGTTATTTTTGGTCTCCTCCTCTGAATTAGTGCCACATATCTCCAGGCAGCAAAATGCAGAATCATTTTACTAGTGATAATAAAGTTATAATAGTCACCATTTATTGTACAATTTAATATAAACTAGTTTCCTGCTTAGTACTTTGCATGCACTACCTGATTTAAGGTGCACGATAACTAAATAGCGCATCATGGTTCCCATAACTATTTTAAGAGTACAATTTGTACTTAGTAAAGTACACACTTGTATAAGGCTTAATAATATCTTAAATATATGCTCACAAATACATCCATTCTTAAGACATCATCATCACAGTCAAGATAGTGAACATAGCACAATCAACAAAAGGTTTCTTAGTGCACATTTTTATCTATACATTTGTCGTCATTGGTAAATCTTTCCCATTCCCTATTATCAGGTGTCCACTGATTTCTTTTCTGTCCTCACAGTTATGATGTTAATGTACTTGACTCTTTATATACTGCTGCCAGAAATAGAAAATAGTGCTTAGCTTTTAGAAAGCACTGTTTCTTAAATAATTAAACCTATACCTCTCATGTGATCCAGGCATGGCCGTAAGGAGATCTATAATCCCCTAATATGATATTATGTTATTTATATCCCCAAGGGATCCTTTTGAATGTATAAGTTCTACTTGACAGATTTTAAGTATAAATAAAAGAAAAAAGACCAGTTAAAAGGGGACAGCAATCATTCACAAAAGGGCTAAAAGTAGCTAAACCCATTTATCTAAGTTAAGTGGAAGAAATGAACAGATTCCAGGTAAAAATTTAAGGATAGGACTTAATGAATTTTCTGGTATACTGTATGGAAGTTATAAGATAGAAGATATAAGGCGCTCTCATAGACATTCATTCAATAACTATAAAGAGTGAGCTGTTAACTGAAATAAGAACTTTGAGAGGGAAAGACTAAGGGAAAGGGAACCTGGGAATTAGTAGGGGGGATGCTAAACTTTAGGTTCTATGGAAATAAGTACAGTAGTAAATGTCAACAAAGCTTCAGAATGGTTGGGACTTGAACTGAAAAGGAGCACATAGAGATAAAAATATGGAAAACAATTTGGCAAATAGACTGTATCTGAACATGCAAATAAGTGTTTAAATGTAAAAGATCTAGGGTAAACCCTGAGCCCTAAGACTACTAGTGATGAATAAGTCATACTTATTATAAAGAAATAAATTATAAAGGAAGAACGAGCAGAGTAAGTCACACAAACAGTATAGATAGGTGAAAGACAGACAGACAGATAGAGATAGAGATATATAGGGAGATAGATAGATACATTTATTTGCATTCTCTCTCATTCAGACTGCAATTTCCCCTTCTTCTCCATCTACTTCTTCCCTATAGCCCCTCTGCATGCCCTTATCCATGCCATTTCTATGTAGAAAATGGCATACCTCCAATGGATATCAATCAACCATAGAATATCATGTTGCAGTAAGACTAGGCACCTCCCCTTGTATAGAGGCTGAAAGAGGCAACCCATTAGGAAGAAAGGATCCCTAAAGTAGACAAAGGAGTCAGAGACTACGCCTGACCCATTGTTAGGAGTCTTGTAAGAAGACAAAGCTATAAGTTGTAAGATATATGCAGAGGGCCTTGATTTATCCTATGCATGCTCCCTGGTTGACACTTCAGACTTTGTGAGCCCCTATGAGCCCAGGTTCTTTGATTCTGTGGATTTTCTTGTGGTGTGCTTGACCCCTCTATCTCCTATAATCCTTCCTCCCTGCTTCTGTGGGATTCCTTGAGCTCCAGCTAATGTTTGGCTATAGGTCTCTGAATCTATTTCTGTCAGTTGCTGGATGAAGCCTCTCAAATGACAATTGGGCTATACACCAATATCTGAGAATAGCAGAATACATTAGAACTTATTTTCTATTCTAGGTTTCTGGGTTCTCCAACCTCCAGACAGTGTCAAGGGTTCGGCTTCCGCTCATGGCATGAGTCATTTAACTAGCCATTTTAGGAAATACATATGTTGAGGGAATACCCAGCAAGGGAGGAAAATCCAATGAAGAAAGATAGTGGAAATAGAATGTGATTGACTGAGTATCGAAAGATAAGGGGGAAGAACAGTCATGTCAAGGGTAAAGCAGTAGGAATTGGAGTCAATGTGAAAAATGCAAGTCAAGGGTAGTACTGGGGAGAGATTTGTAGAGAATTGTTCTGCGTGTGTCTACTTTATAAATAAATAAGCAAAGTGGCCATCAGTGGGAGTACAAATGGTGGAAAGCATTCTCATGTTTATTAATAAAATACAAAAAGAAAGCATGTTCCATAGCTCTCTAGGAGGATAAGGAGGGAGCAGGTCAGAGAGGTGGCATGTGCTATGCAGCAGCACAGAATCCACAGAGATGAGAGGCATGGAAAATAAATAAGTAAATAAACAAATCTTAAAACCAATCCCAAGGGGTTGGGGATTTAGCTCAATGGTAGGCGCTTGCCTAGGAAAGCATAAGGCCCTGGGTTGGTCCCCAGCTCGAAAAAAAAAAAAAAAACTAAAAAAAAAAAAAAATCCCAAGCAAGATGCTCAATATGCTGGCTATTTTTCTATAGGGTCATTCAGCTTCCTGGATAAAGGAGTTGAGGCAGTGATGAAAAAGTTGATTTGAAGTAAGAAGAGGAAAGTAAGAAAATTAAGGGGAAAATGAACAACTTGAGAAAGCTGCATTTACTTTTGTTTTCAGTAATGTAAGGACAGCTAGTAGATACTCTACAAGGGAAAGTAGCTTGAAAGACAGGGGTATCCTTCCATGGTATATAAAAGCACCATAAACCTGTTTGTTTCTACTGTTAACCAAGACTGCAATCCCACTGAAATGCTAAAGGTATATGCAGACCAGTGTTTCTGTTGTTTTTTTAGGAAGGTTGACACTTAAGGCTGCCCTCTCCCTAAGAGGGGATTGAAATTTGTTCAGTCAGAGATCCTCTCCTGTTTACTGGCACTTTAAACTCTCTAGATATTTGAATATCTAAAGCTTTGACAGCCTTTGATAAAATAACCATGTCTTACTCTACTCAGTCATTCATAGACCACTGCTATTTTCCCATATGTCAGAACTGAATATTGCATCAGGGAAAGAGAAGTATGCTTAAGGGCTTCCATGGGAATTCTCATTTTCCTGACTGACTGTCGTGGCTGACTATTAAACATAGGGGCTACGCTTCTCCCCCTATGCAGTGATTTGCTCCAGAAACCCAGAATTGCATTCCTGAATGGATCATGCCTCCTGTGGCCAGAGACACGAGCACATGAAAAAGAACCAGTGTTGTGTGGTGTGTCATCTGTCATTTCAAAAAGCAAGCTGCCCAGGTGAATACAAATATAGCAATTCTCAGAGCTCTGTAGAAGGAAGAGCGTCTCTGCTCAGACACCTCATGCTTCTTCTGTATGTGTGCCTGTGCCTGTGCCTGTCTGTGCCTGTGCCTGTGCCTGTGCCTGTGCCTGTGTCTGTGCCTGTGCCTGTGCCTGTCTGTGCCCGTGCCCGTGCCCGTGCCCGTGCCCGTGCCCGTGCCTGTGCCTGTGCCTGTGCCTGTGCCTGTGCCTGTGCCTGTGTGTATCTGTGTGTTTCCCTGTGTACATATATGTGTTTGTATCTTTTTGTGTGCTTGTATCTGTGTGTATGTGTGTATGTTTATATGTTTCTGTGTCTGTGTGTGTGCGAGCATGCATGCCTACATGCCTGCATGCGTGTGTGCCTGTGTGTGTGTGTGTGTGTGTGCCCAATGCACTTTCTAGAAACATATTGACAAGAGAGCAGCTCTGAGCAGAATAGCAGCTAGTCGACTATCTTTTAAAAATTACCTTTATTTAATATAACTCTCTAGCATGTGTTTGGCTACAGTCAAGAAAAACCAGTTCTTAAGGAAGTAAAAAACTATGTCTATAGTCAATCGAACCAACGTGGCTTATTTTAAAGTTAAGCTAAGAAGCAAGTCTCTCACTTCCCTTCTACCTCCCCTTCCCTCCCCCTCTCACTGTCCCTCTAGCTCTCTCCTTCCCTTCCTCCTTCCTCCCCTTCTACATTCTTCTCCTTATCTCTGCCATATCTGTCAGAAAATACACATGGAGACACTGTACATATTGGGGTCACAGCACTTCGTTACCAACAACAACAAAAAACCATGTATTTTAAATTACTTATCTATTGGAAGCCAAAAGAATAACAGAGTCAAATCCATGGGCTTTCCATCCAGGGTGCTCACTTTCCTTGCCTAATTGCCTTAATTGTCTAAGTTCCTTAAAGTCACTGCATAGTTCGAATCCTAATTTAAAATGTTCTTCCTAGCTCTCAGCATGTTTACTTTCACCTTTAAACAACAAAGACTACAGACATGACCTGGAATTGACCCAGATGATCCACTTTAAAAGACTTAAAGCAAAAGTGACTGAGCCAAGCAGCCTCTAAGGACTACAATGCCCCAAACACAGAAGCAGCCTTTCAAGGAAACAGCTTCTGATAGGGGATACTACACAAAGCTGTTTTCTCTTTTCCTGCTTTGGTGATATGTGAACAGAATGTTTGCCCAGGGCTCACTGGGAATAAGAGAGACTGGCTATTGCAAAACAGACATTTTCTCTTTGTATTTCAGGTAGGCACTATTCACCCAGCCCCCAGTGGACCCTCACACAGAAATGGAATGGTGAGCACCACACTTCAGCGTGTTAGCTTGTGGAAGTAGAGGGTAGTAAAGTGGTTATCAGTGACAACAGGGAGAATTGAGAGAGAGGCTAGGGAAAGAATGTAAAGAATGACAAGTCACATTAAGAACAAATTTTATATCTAACAGTATATCAGAGAGACTGAGAGTCAACAATGGATATTTCAAAATCACCAGAAGATAGTTTCTACTGTTGTCTCCATAAAGTTATGATAAATGATTCAGATGATAGGTACACTAATTATCCTATGTATTCAATATCCCATGTGTGATGCTTAGATTAATTGTCAGCTGGACACAATCTAGAATCATCCAGGAAGAGAGTGATCTTCCAAATGGAGAATGTAGATTAGGTTGAATTGAGGTAATATCTGTAAAGACTGGGATTTGGTTTGTTTTGAGTTTTTGTTTGTTTGCTTTTATAATTTTTAGTTATCTCTTTTATTTTTTACATTATATTATAAGTATAAGACTTCCCCTTGCCTTTCCTCTCTCTAAAATTTTGACAAACCTCCCTCCTTGCTCTGTTTCAAATTCTTGGCATCTTTTTCATTAATTGCTATAGATTCATGAATACACAAGTACATCTGATCAGCCTATATAGTATTACTTGTGTGAGAGACTGTTTTGATTACCTTAATCAAAGTGGGAAAAGACCCATGCTTATAGTGAGTGCTACCATTCCATGCCTTTGGACCCTGGAATATACAAGAGTACAGGATAAAGGATGCTGGGTAAGAATAATACACGCATTTAGTTCTCTCTCCTCTTTATAGCAAATATAATACTGCCCCAAGTTCTTCTTTAGATTTCCCTGAAATGATGGGCACAGAACTTAAAGAAACTTTTCTCTCCTGTTGGGGTTTTTTTTTTTTTGCCATGATATGTTATCAGCAATAGAATTGACACTAGAAAACCACCTACATATAGCAGCTCATTTACACATAATTTTAAATAGTTATCATGTGTCAATTTTAATGCTATGAATTTAACTAGAAAAAATCTTGGTGTTTCCCAAGCCTACCTTTCAGTCTCTTTGGCACCATGCTATTCCTATTTATGTGTCCCATCCAAGCTCCTGTCAGTCATATAATCTCCACACATCCTTTCACTTCTTTATTTGATAAGCACCCCAGCATTGAAAAACATCAACGTATATTCATTTTACAGAGAAGGTACAGTGATTACACAATTTGCTCAAAATGTTTTAAAATGTCAGCATCTGGATCAAGAGGTATATAAGCTTCCAAGCATAATAAAAGCCAGTAGGAGTTCAAGGGAGGTTACAAGGTATAAGCTGTGTAAGAGACACTTTAAAGGGCATTCAAGATGAATTCCTTTTCACTTTTTTTGTCAGGTATTCAGATGAAACAAATCCAGGGCCCCTTACAAGCTAGAAAAATGCTCCAATGATAGAGAACACCTCACTTCATAAACAAAGTTTTGTCACATCATCCTGAATCAGTAAAAGGAAAAGGCTAAAAGAAGCTTACAAGTCTTTATGTACAGGAAAACAAAGTATGCTTTTAACTTTGTGTAAAAAAAAAATGAATCAATCATTACACTCAGTTCTTTAGCCAAGTATCAACCACATCAGAGCTAAGTAAAATTTTGGAAGTGGGAGCTATGCAATCAAGAAAATTCTCCAAACAGCACAGAGCACTAATGCTGAGGGGAAAATGCTAGCTCTGCTTCAACCACACCGGGGCAACTCTGTGACGTAGATTCATATCCGCTCAGTCTGGCTAAGAAGGCACATGTTTTGATTCTCACACAAATATGATAATAACATACCCAAGTATGTTATCAATTAATGATACTAATCTATATAATATATGTATATAAACTATGTTGGGATAGAAGTCATGGCTTGAGTCTAGACAAATCACACCAGGCCAACACAGTTTCAATGTGGAAGAGGTTTATTGGGATGACCAAGACAAGGAGGAAAGAAGAAGAGAGAAAAAACTAAGAGAAAAAAGAGAAGAGGGAGGGGGCAGAAAGGGTCTGCCTTTTATTTGAAGTGTGACATAACTGCTCCCAGGTGAAGGTAGGAGCTTAGCCAAATGTATAATGGAAATGTATGGCCGTTGCCATGGCAACAGATGCGTAGGTGACCAGGTGACATTACCGCTGGAGGCAAAAGCAGTTCCTGATACCAACATTCTTCCCTTTTTCTTATCATCTTTTCATGATGAAAAGGGAATAGGGGTGATGTGTCTCTTAGGCTGCTTCCTGCTGTCTTGAAGCATCCTCAATTTCAGGGTATAGATGACTTTTACCATCGGGGTCCACTTGGTAAATGTTCATGAGGCTCCTCTGTGGACAATGGCTAGCAATCCTGCAACAGGAACTCTTACCAATAGTTTGTTTAGAAATTTTTTGTCACTGAAGGAATTTAGAGATAAGATTAATGAGGCAGTTATAGAATAGTAACACCAGGAAGATGACTATGAAAGGCATTATGAAAGGGAGTATCCACTTCCATACAGGATATTCAAAAATCCAGGAATTGGAGGTCTCATGTTCCTTGAAATTCTGCATGTCTGATTGTAGCTTCTAAATTTTATTTCTCACTCTCCGGATTGGTTGACATAGAAACAGCATTCTTCTTGGAGGAACAGGCAAAACCACCTTCTTTAGCTATCAGGACATCCAGCACCCATGGGTTCTGAAGCACCACAGCTGCCAAAGAATCAATCTGTTTCTAGATGGTAAGCATGGTTTCAGACATTTTTTAAAAACTGTTGTCAATCTCAGAAGTGAACTTATTATATTGGGTCATGGAAGTAGTTGTCCTTGAAATCCAAGTGCCATCACCTATCACTATTCCCACAGTGACCAAGAATGGCATGACCTGAACTGCCCTCTTATGTTGGGCAGCTATCATATCCACAACTGGGATTGGCAGGGACTCATTTCCCTGAATCCCTCCTAATTCAGGGGAAAAGGGTACCAATGTACAAACTCCTGAGCAGCTGGCAGATAGACAATGATATACAAAGTCCACAAGGGACTGCAGGGCATTATGGCAGAGATGAAGTATCAAGGGTTGTGGTTCTATTGCAGCCTAGCATTCCTACAGAACATGTCCCAGATGTCTTGAAACGGGTTGCCACACCAAAAAGAGGGATAGAGGAAAGGTATGGAGTCATGGCGACATCAGAGTCAGGGCAGCTGACAAAAGGTGAGGTAAGATTACTTGGCAGTATCACCTGACAGACTGTAAGTGACAGATGTGAGCTAGTTCCAGGGGATACACATAGCCAGCAATCTTTAAAGTGACTGGGTTGGGTGACATTAAGGAGTTGGTACTCTGAGGTCAGGGTCAGAAACAAAAGGCAAAATGACAAGTTAGTGCCATTTATGAGGGGGGATGTCAAAGAGGTAAGGACCTCGGAGCAAGGTTTGATTACTTCTCCTACTTTTCCAATATCTAGAAGTTGGGCAATTGAGACATATTTTCTCTGAGTGCAGATAGTACTTTCATGGGAACCAGCTTGATTTTTCTGGTAGTGTTTACCAACAACTCCTGTTTCCCACCTGTGATTCCATGGGTCTGAAATATAAAAAAAGAGTGTCTTGCATTGTTGATAGAAGTGATTGGTGTTGTGGTAAATATTTTAAAAATGGTATTACCTTTTATCCCATGCTAGCTCTGGCACCCATAGTCACATGGCACTGTGGGTTATCTCAGCATCTCCACGCTGCCCCCAAATACTCTCAGACCCAGATGATCTGAGGGCCATTCCAGTGTGGCACCTTGCTGCTCTGGTCTCTAGTGGAACTATCCAGCACCCGTGGGCCCAAATGGAACTAACCATCATTTATCTCTGATTAGTATCTCCCCCCGCAGCTCTCTGCTAGCTGAGAATTATCTGGTTTCAGCTACCTGGTAAAATCAGTCCTCTAGAAATCCAGCATGAGCTGGCCTTTCATGGCTCCCTGCCACAAACTCTACTCACACTCCCAACAACCCAGTGAAATCAAGACTCAACAAACTGGAACCCAACAATCAGATTTATTTGTTAAATTCTCAATCCACAATACAACTCACAACCAATTGATAAGATATAAACCTCCCACCTAGATAAGATGAATTTGCCTGCAGAAATCCATCCTTTAAGAAATATACGTAACTACCTTGGTAATTAAAGACCACCCTGATCTAGATCATCCTTCTCCCTCTCCATCTTGATTCTCCTCCTCCTTCCCCTTCTCTCCCACCTTACAAAAGCTTTGTCCCTGTCATATTTTTTTACTGTCCAATCATGACCCTGACTTAACTTGTGCCAGTCCTCACCAGCATGTAAACATCAACCTACAGATTGATCCGTGATCCTAGCATATGCATTTGACAAGACCAATGTAGGCAGCCCCCATACTTGTCTGGCCATTTTTTACAATCATCTTTTGTCTGGTCAAAGAGAAAGCAAGTAAAGAGATCATAACATTTAGATCGCATAATGGATATAGGGATTACAGCAATTTAGATCGGTTTCTGGCATCTGGTCATAGAACAGTTTCCAGACCCTATTTGGAAAGACTGTTCATGGTGGTTTGTTGAACCTCAAATTTCCAGATGTAAGGGCTACCTTGGCTGGAAACAAACCACAGTGGGAGGATGAAAAGCCCATGTCCAATCCAGTGGTTTTGAATGTGACTGACAGAATGGAGTCTCATTTTCTGGAACGGAGGACAAGGTGGGTCGTCTCAACATCATCTGGAGCTTAACAAAGCATGGTCCTGCTAGGCTCGACATGAATGAAGAATGTTTAGGTGAAGGAATAAAAGTTTTGAGGTGGTACATGTGGAACAGTGAGAGAGTCCCTCAAGTTTAGCATCTGTAGGTGTCACAAGAATCACCTTTAAAGGTCCCTACCATTTAGGAGAGAGGGATGAAGGCTGATGGTCTAGAGGGGATAGAATAACCTGCTCTCCAATGTTGACAGGCAGTGGACAAGGGACAGTGTGTGGCTGAGGTATATGGTGGTCAGCAATTCCATAGAAGATAGCAAAGGTGGCAAAGCGATGGGGTGAGTAGATGGTCTGGGAGATGTTTATGTAAAAGACCAGAAGTTAAGAGTGGGCGTCCATACATAAGTTTAAAAGGCGAGACTTAGGTCACTCAGGGAGAGTACACAGTCTGAAAAGAGCCAGAGGTAGGAGTTTTACCCAATCAAGGTGAAGGTCCTGTGACAGCTTGACAAGAGTGGTTTTTAAAGAGCTGTTGTTTCTTTCTACCTTACCTGAAGAATGAGGGTGGTAGGGAATGTGAAAATGCTAGAGGATGTCTAGGGCCTTAAACAGAATTTGAGAGATTTAGGAGGTAAATTTAGGACCATTGTCTGAGTGGGGGGAAGGTGGGACACCAAATCAGGGGATGATCTCTTGGGGGAGGAGAACAGAGACTGTCTGAACCCTTTTGTTAGTTGTGGGAAATGCCTCTACCCACCCCGAGAAGGTATCTACCAAGACCAGGAGGCACTTGGCACGTTTGACAGTGGGCATGTGGGTAAAGTCAAGTTTCCAGCTGGTAGCAGGAAGAGAGCCTCTGGCCTGATGGATAGTGAAAGGGGCTCTATGATACCTTGACTTGGAGTATGACATCTGACAGATTTTGCAAGAAGCAGTGATAGATTTTAAGAAACTTAAATCCTCAGAAGTAGACTGTATGTAAGTCTTAACAAAATAAGACGACATTGGGCTGTTAGGATGAAAGATTCGGTGGTGAAGATAGGACAGAGTTTGGCGAGTGTCAGGGGATGAAGGTGGGGTTATGGGTTGCAGTGTAAGAATGTCCTAAGGAGAGTGAGGTGAGTCGAGGCCCCTAACGGCCGCAGTTCTAGCTGCCTTGTTGGCTTGGTTGCTTCCCTTGGAGGCAATAGAGTCATCTAGTTGGTGGAGTCTGCAGTGGACAATATCAATAGTGGTAGGCAGATGGGAGGCCTTTATTATAGCCATGATTTTGTTTGCATTAGTTACTGATCCTCCTTTAGTCTTAAATAACCCACACTCCTTCCAGATAGTAGCATGGGACAAGAGAATATGGAAAGTGTATTTGGAATCTGTGTAGATTTTGAGGTATTGTCCCTGTGTCAGTTGAAAGGCACAGGTAAGTGCTATTAGTTCAGCGTGTTGGCTGGTGGTATGAGCAGGGAGGGCCTGTGTCTCTACACCTTGGTGTCTGACACTATGGCGTAGCCAGCTCTTCTGACCCCTTCATGTAGAAAGGAGCTTCCATCTGTATACCAGGTATAGATGGCTTAAGGAAATGTGACCTCCTGTGTGTGTGAAGGATAAGATAATAGTTCTTCTAAAGTTTCAGTGCAGGAGTGAGATAGGGAGTGGTTAGTATTTTCGTTGAGGAAGAAGACTGGAAATATTGAAAGGCAAGCATGATTGGAAGGTGAGCATGGAATTGTCTATTAGAACTACCTGAGGAGAAAGAACCCTGGAAGGAGTTACAGTCTATAAGCCTTTGTAAGTTAGGTGCTGTAACAGTTATAGGAGACCTAAGGGTTAGTTTTTATGACTCTTGAATAAAAAGTTCAGCAGCTGCTATGATACAAATACGAGGTGCCCATCCCTGAACGGTTAGATTTAGTTTTTTGACAGGTATGCTACAGGTGCAAAAGAGGGTCCAGTTGGTAACCTAGGATTTCAAGGGAAAACCCTCTTTTTCAGTTATGTAGAGGGGAAAAAGGACGTCAATGTTTAGCAATAGAGGGGTTCTGGATGTCCTAGACTAAGAGAACTACCTGAGAACCTGGTAAAGGAAGCAACATATGTGTGTTAGGTTGACTGGCTAGAAGAAGGAACAGAGGTGCTACTGGCAAACTTGGGTTTAGGCAAATGGGTAGAGCAAAGGAAATAGAGGCTCCCAACTTAGCTAGAAGATCGCTCCACAGTAAGGGAACTAGGCACGTTAGCACTACCAAAAAGGAATGGGTGGGAGGTACAGCCCTAAAATTGCAACTAAGTGGTGGGATCTGGTGAAAAAAGTAAGGTTGTCCTCCTATCCTGATAATAGGAAAACATGAGGAAGAAGTGGGTCCCCAAAACTCTATCAGGACTGAGTAGGTGGCCCCGATATCCAAGAGGAAGGAGATGGTCCACCCACATACCATGATGACTACCAGGGGCTTCCTGCTGGTGATGGCAATGGTTGAATCAAGGGAGCTCAGGCCCCTTCAGTTATCCACAACCACGCCTAGATTGGCTGGAGGATTATCCAGGAATGATGTCCCTCTGTCATGCACAACATGAGGGCAATCAACAGCCTAATATCCCTCCTGATGGCACATAGGACACAGCCCCTTTGGCTCGCAGTAGTTAGGATAAGCCCTCGCCCAATGGCCTAGTTGACCACATTTGTAGTGGGAACCCAGTGGTCTTTTTTTAGCCTTAGAAGACCAGGAGTCCAGGACACTAGCTGAGGCTGATCAGACAGCCTTTGCCAGCATATGGTACTTTCGTCTGTGAGCCTTCTCATCCCTTCCCATGGTACACTTTGAAGGCCAGCACCAAAACTTTTGCCTGTGGAGTTAGGGGCCTCCTCTCTAGCTTTTAAAATTTGTCTTTTATGTCGTGGTAGCTCTGGGAAAAGAAATAGGTCATCAGAAGTTGCTTATCTTCTAGGATTTCAGGGACCAGATAAGTGTATAAAGCCTTTGTGAGGTGTTCTAAAAATTGAGATGGGTTCTCCTGACCTCTTAGAGTTTTTCAAAATTTACTGGTTTTAAGGCTGCCCTATGGAGACTAGCCAGGAGGCAGGTTATGAATTGATCTCTGGCTAAACTACCACCTGTGGAATTATAATTCCATCGGGGATCTTGGTTAGGTACAGACTCAGATCCAATTGAATATGTTCAATCTGATAAATCTCATCTGTATGTACTCTTGCCTGCTCCCAAACTTGCCTGCATTCGTCAGGATGTAAATTATTAGTGAGGATCATATGTATCACCCATGTGCCTGGTGCCTCAGCTGCAACCTGCGTGCCTGTCCCTCACTTCACAGACTGGGTTGTGGGTGTGTGTGGTCGTTGTCATTCTGCATGCCCAGCCCCAACTTCTGTCATTTGCCCAGCGCCTGGATCCTCCTTCATGGAATGTGGTTTTTTTTTTTTTTACACTATGCAACCTGCCATGTTCCTAATCCTGCCTTGGTAAATAATTTTTACTATTGCCACTAAATTATAATGTTCTATATTTACTGTATACATTCTCAAATATGTAATTTGACAGACACGAGTTATATAATTTAGATGTAACCAATCAATACAGCCCTCAATTTTGTCAGAAGTATGGTAATTATTAATATATTTAAGTTTATGACAACAGAATCTCCTGAAGCATTTAACAGTTTGCCCAAAATGGTCTCATTCAGAAGATATGGGTACAGCTTCAAGCGTCTGCCTCGATTGTGATATGACAACCCCTGGGAAACACAGCGGACAAAACTGTGATATCCTCAGAGTCAAATGATTTATCTAAATCAAGGTAAGTTATTTCTCATTTCACACATATCCATTCCACATAGAAAAAGCTTTGCATCTTCTGGGCTAGACAGACTCTGCCCAAGAGATCAGGGGGAACTGTTGGCTAATGGACTCTGTCATTTTTTAAAAATAATATATGACTGCTAGATTATAGCTTATTCTTCCCCGGGATTCTGACTACGTTGACAGCTAAGGTAACTGTAGATTGACAACTGAAAAAACAGAAAACAAAAATAGACTTCTTGATCCAGACATTGACATTCCAAAACATACTTGGGTACGTTTTAATTATTAAAACTTGGGCATGAAAACTAAATCATATATTGAAATTAGTGAATATAAGGTATGACTTTATCATTAGGATTTAATGCCACTGAAAGCCCACAAATGTTAGCTCTTGTCATTAAAATATACATGCTTGATTTAGTATGATGATAGGCTGTCAGGCAGGAGCCATTGCCACTGTGCGCAGCAGCATTTTCCCCTGAAGGACAACTGTTTTAGAAACAACACATTTCCTTCAACAAGTTACTGCTAAGAAAAACAATGCAAAATATTAATTGTTGCTGTGCAATAGAATTTTCTCACCTACACAAATTTTGTGGAGGTTAACAGGATTGTCTTCACATCAAGTCTTAAATATTTCACAAAATTTAAATTTTTGTGATGTCATTTAAATAGAGAATATTAAATACATAAGTTGTGTAATAAAGTTAAAGCTGACTTTTTGATACTCGATGATTAACTTCCCCAAGGATACCATTTTCTATCCCCTAATTATCAACTTGAAGAAGTGTTCTTGACAATTACAGGCACAAAAAAAAATGTTCAAGCACACCTTTCTTAGACAACCTTCATAACTGACTGCCTTGACTGTGTAAATAAGTCACTGTTTTTACACCTAAGACTAGTTTGCAATTCCCTCCGCAGGGATTTTAAAGTCACTTAGTGTGGTATGAGAAGAACTAGTAAGGGTGCAGAACTGCAGGGTGGGTGCTAATTGGTATTCACATAACACGTACTGCGTATTATTGCATAGGATGACTTAAGACAAAAGCAATCCTGCACAGTATTTAGCTACTATAAGCCATGCTTTAATAGAGAATGATACACATGATTCGAACTATCATTTGTACTATTCTTCAGCATGGTGAGAGTCTGCGCAGATGACATCATACAATGTAGAGCTTTGCTATTAGTTCAAAGAACTCTGATTCCCCAAAAATCTATAAATTACAGGTATACTGATAGACTTGAAAAAAATCAACACATACAAATAAAAACACCTGCAACATGGAATATAGTTCAGTTGCCCAGCCTACACAAGGCCCTAGATTACATAAAACTGAATTTGAATGTACTTGTCTCTCATATCAACTCTCTTAAAAGGTAGAAGCAAGAGGATTACAATTTCATCCTTAGAATCAAGGGTTTTAAAATAGGAACAAATAAAATTCACAAAAATCACAGCAAACTAAGGATAGTAATAACTAAGATGTCAAATTAATATAATTCTGAAGGCAACTTTAATGCTTTATGATGTTTATACCCATGTCAATCCCATTCCTCTAAAAATGGTTAGAGCTGTGGACAATAGCTGCCATTTCTTCTGGTCAAAGTGGAAATGGGAGAAAAGCAGTATTTACTAAGAAGGTGACGTTAAACAAAGCCATGGACATATGGCAGTAGACCTTGCAAAAATCTTAAAAAGATGAAAGTTCTGAAAGAAGGACTATTAACAATGAAGGAGACAGTGTCTGATGCCTAGGAAGAAAACCAGTATACCGTGTAACCATCAAGTCAAGATTTAATAAGGCTCTGAAGGTAATTGTCAGACCTTTTTTTTTCATAAATGTGAACTGAAACAAAGCATAATCCAGCTTTTTGCTACATTCAGAAAGATGTGAAACTCATATGCTACAAACTCTATTAAGTATCTATTAAGTATCTATTTTATAGAACACTAAAACCATTTTTTAATTCTTGAATATCACTAGTTAACCTATAATATAACTGAAATAAGTCATTGCTGAAAAGTACATGTATTTCAAGTATGAAAAATAATATTTAATTTGTCTTCCAAATTTTTTGAGCTGACATAAAAATTCCATTTTCTCTGGATTCTTTTCATTATTTTATTTATTTACATTTCAAATGTTGTGCTGCTGCCTGACTTCCCCTCCACAAACCCCCTATCCCATCCCCTCCTCCTGCTTCTATGAGGGTGTTCCCCAATCACCCACGCACTTCTGCCTCACCAACCTATCAGTCCCCTACACTGGGGCATTGAGCTTCCATAGGAACAAAGGCTTCACAGAGTGACGTCCTGCCTGATGACAAAATTGACAGAGTGGAGGCAAATGAGGAACAACAAAAGATACCAGGACTTATAAAGGTTGTGCACTGTTGCTCTTGCCCATCCATCTTGTGGATGCGTAGATGGCAGTGGCTAGAATCAAAACGGAAGTAACATCTTAAAGCTGGCAGAGTCATCACCCTTTTCTGATGGTTTTCTACTTCAGTTGTCCATATAAGCAAGATACATGACCTTTGTTTGATTGTTTATAGCAACTTAACACATACCTTAATAAATACATTGAGACAGGAAATTGAACTAAACCAGATCATTTTTCAATGGCTATTCTATTCATTTATATTTCAAATGTTATCTCCCTTCCCAGTTCCCCCTCCACAAACTCCCTATCCCATTACCCGTCCCCTTTGCCTTTATGACAGTGCTCCCCAACCCTCCCACTCACTCTAGCCTCACCACTGTAGCATTCCACTACACTGGGCATCAGACCTTCACAGGACCAAGGGGCTTTCCTCCCATTGATGCCATAAGGCAATTCTCTGCTACATATGTAGCTGGAGCCATGGGTCGCTCCATGTGTACTCTCTGGTTGGTGCAAACCAAATTCTTTAAACTAAGTTAATCCTTATAATCTTTTAAACCTCCGGTACTAATTTTTTCTTATTAACTACATTCGGTGGAGAAACACAACTGCATTTCCTGTACGTAGTTGATATAAGATAGAAATAAAGGGGCCATTCCTTCTTTGGGTTTTATTTTTAGTTACATGATAACAGAAGAAAGAGAAGAATCTTCTAAAAATAAGTTGAAGAAATTCCTCCTAGAAACTTGGTTTTGTGACACACAAAAAAATTTCTACTGTTGTTAATTATACAGTAGTTAGGCAGATTTTTGTATGAATATGTGGTAACAAAATTTAAGCACAATGCAGAAAGAAGCTTATTGAAGTTTGATATTTTTATAGTTCACTTCAACCAGAGGGAAAGAGAAAGGGGAAGGAAGGAAGGAAGGAAGGAAGGAAAGAGAGAGAGAGAAAGAAAGAAAGAAAGAAGGAAAGGAAGGAAGGAGAGAGAGAGAGAAAAGAAGAAAGAAAAAGAAAGAAAGAAAGAAAAAAGAAAGAAAGAAAGGAAAGAAAGAGAAAAAGGAGGGAGGGAGAGAAGGAGGGGAGGGAGGGAGGGAGGAAAACGAGCATGTAGATAGAGAAATATAGATAAAGCAAAGGTTTCGGAATTGGGAAATAGAGGGATTAAAATAGATTGGCAAATGACTCTTGCAATAGACAGAAACCATTACAGTAAACCACAACCCATGAAAAGTCAGAGTTATAGATTCCAGTCCCAACTGATAGATCTACAAAACAAGTCCTACTCCTAAGGCTTAGTGAGCACAGTAGAAGATGGAAACAAAGGACTCTAAGAGTCATGGGATCACTGCTGGAGATTGGGCCTCCTAGTGATATCAGAAGCTACATCTATAAAGTCTCAAAATGTTCTGCACAAGGACAACAACAATAGATACGTCAAGGTGAACAGGGTAAATTTCACATGGCTTCAACTCTGTGCAAAGAACTACAGGCAACCAAGAAAGGCTTTGGGCTTCCCACTTGAGGAGGTAAAGTAAGGACTGAGGTAGCTAAGGGGGTTGCAACGCAATAGAAAGAACAACAATATCAACCAACCAGACTCCCCCAAATCTCGCAGGGACTAAATCCCCAACCAGTGAGTACACAGAGAGCAACCCATGACTCCAGTCACATATGTAGCAGAGGATGGCCTTGTTGGGCATCAATGGGAGGACAGGCCCTTGGTCCTGTGAAGGCTCGATGCCCCAGTATAGCGGAATGCCAGGGCAGGGAGGTGAGAGGGAGTGGGTGGGTTGGTGAACACCGTTAATGAGGCAGTGGCTGGGTGGATGGGATAGGGTGTCTCAGGAGGGGAAAGCTGGAAAGGTGATAATATTTGAAATGTAAATAAAGAAAATATCCAATAAAAAATGAAAAGAAAGAAGGTTGAGAGCAGGAGAAATAATCTTCTCTAGGGAAGAGCATACCAATCAGTTATCTAATATTAAATGGACAACCCTGAAAAATATGCTTTCTTAAGGTCTAAGTATGTTTATGTATTTAAGAATATGTATATATGTATGTGTATATGTATATATGTATGTATGTATTAGTAATGTATGAATTAGGTATGTATGTATTAGGTATGTATGTATTAGGTATGTATGTATGCAACAACAATTAATGTAACAACAAAAAATATAACAACCATTCTCAAAGAAAAGAGAATTTGAAAGAGAACAAGGTGGAGTATATTAGAGAGTTTGGAGGTAGGAATGGGAATAGGAAATGGTGTAATTATATTGTGTTCTCAAAATATAGAAAACATATTTTAAAAAAATAGACAAATGTAAAAGAAATTAAGATACCATGACAACCAAAGATGAACATGTAGAAGACTCTTTGGAGCCCCATATGAACACATCTTTCTCTTTACTTTGATTTGCTTTTGTTCAATACCCTGAACTTTGCTAAAGTCAGAAAACAATTTAAAATATGTGAAACTTATTTCAGAAAGGTGGTTTCATAAGTTGATGTGCAAATTGTCGATAAGATGAGAACAAGTAGATTTCATCTTTGTTTCAGCTGTTAATCGCAAAGATTATCCTAGAGATATATTTTTTTAAATTACATTCTACTTTTGATTTTATTAAGGATAAAAATAGTCACATGAATATGTTCCACTAGACCTAAATTACAACTATCATTTTCTAAAGTTTTATGAATAATTTTGTATGTGAACTAAGCTGGCCTAGACCTCATACATACATTTTAGTAGAGTTAGAAATAAAGGAGATTGAAAAAGAGTAACAACGAAATAGGCACCTACACACCCCAGCACAGGAGCACGCAGGTGCACGCGCAATGCAATCTAGAGCGGGCTACTTTGCTACTTGGACAACCTTGAAGCCAATCTGAAAGATAAACTGGAAGCATAATTGTCTGGAGATTCAGAAAGTGATGTTTCTGAATGGTTTTGATACCACTTGGGAAAGAATAACCCTTATGTTCAAATATTATCTTGAAATTCCTGACTGTGACAGCTCAGCCACCATCAGATAGATGCCCTCAGCTATAAACTTTCAATGTTATTTTTGTAGCAGTAGGAGATAATTTTGCATTTTGTGTACTTTGGCAAGTCATTATTATAGAGGAAAAATGTAAGAGAACATAGCAAGAACATTTTTTAAGGTAAATAGATAATCTCATTTTTAGTTCACAACACAATATGAGCTGATAAAGTTACCACAAAGTATCTCTAGTAGGAGGCACAATCTGTTTTATTAAGTTTTCCATGTTTTCTCTTTTTCTAAAAAGAATTAAAATCATGATAACATTTAGATCTGATACAGAAAAATGGTGAGAAACAAAAAAATGGACAACTCAGCAATTGCCTCTTTGTTTGATTTGGATGTCATTCAAATGAACAACTGCTGTCCAAAACCCACAGGTTAACTCCTACAAATTTACTCGTTTCTACCCCAGAGCAGTCTGAAACCAAGTAAGGTGAGAACTCTCAGACCAAACTGCTCAGATGGAGAAATTAAATGATAACAGGTAATAAGCCCAAGTATTTTGTCATCTGAAGGATTATTTTCTTTCATTCAATATGAAAATATGACTGTACTTTATAAATATAAATATGTATTTATATAATATAAATATAGAAAATTATGTAATTTCCTATATATTTATTATAACAGTATATATCTTATAATACATTATATCATTATATATTATATATCTTATATGTCTTGTATTATATTAAATATATTACATTAGATTACATTATTTTTATATTTAAAGAATTTCTCATATTATTATAGTGAAGTCTTTTTTCATAAGAAGTGCTAAGAAAAAAATAAGATTCAGAGTTTATTTCTTGCATTACTGTTTTTTTAGCCCCCAAACTATTAATAATTTTGGTCATTTTTTTAACAGGGTATAAGCTCCTAAAGTTACAAGCTCAGGTTTTTCTAAACTCTTTAATAGGGTTTAAAAAATTATTTTTAATGAAGCTAATTCTTTAGTCTCTCAATAAATACTAGTGGAATCACCATTATTCTGAATGAAAAACTGAAACAGACTAAATTTATTAAGTCTACCCATGGAATTTCAGTAAATGCCCTAATATTAGAGACAAAATTTTGAACTTTCAAACTTACAGCATGCTAAGCTAAATTTTACATCATACCCTAGTTATGGGTTACATGTCTGCTTCAGTTTTGTTTGTTTTGGAACCTTGGAGTTCTGAGAGAAATTGACAAGATGGTTACCTTTAACCATTTTAGTCAGTGACTCAAGATTCCAACAAGTAAAGGAAAATTTCATGAACTCAGAAGGGGTCCACAAGCTTCAATCACTTAAAAACACAAATTCATGAATTTATCTTCAATACCCAGGTGGCTCACTTAGATCAAAACCAAGTTCTTGTACTTTCCGTGAGTGTGAAACCGCTGTGAATTAAATTTGTGATACCGTGAGACAGAACTAATGTCCTGGAGACTGCCTACAGCTAAACATTTTTCTTCCAAACACTCTCCTTCCTTGAATGAAAAGTTAAGAGTTCTTTCTATTTTGTTAAACAAGTTGCTTAGCCCTACTAAATATACCTCATACATATTGTCTGTTTCTTGTTATATTAAATTACTTGCTGAACAAAGTTCATGAGTCCCACGGAGAGGATTTTGCATGCGCTGTTACATGCAATCACCATGAATCCACTCTTTTCTTTTTTTCAGAGCTGAGGTCTGAACCCAAGACCTTGTGCTTGCTAGGCAAGCGCTCTACCACTGAGCTGAATCCCCAACCCCACCATGACTCCACTTTTTTTTTTTATTAACTTGAATATTTCTTATATACATTTTGAGTGTTATTCCCTTTTCGGTTTCCGCAAACATCCTCTTCCCCTCCCCTTCCTTATGGGTGTTCCCCTCCCCACCTCCCCCCATTGCCGCCCTCCCCCAACAGTCTAGTTCACTGGGGTTCAGTCTTAGCAGGACCCAGGGCTTCCCCTTCCACTGGTGCTCTTACTAGGATATTCATTGCTACCTATGAGGTCAGAGTCCAGGGTCAGTCCATGTATAGTCTTTAGGTAGTGGCTTAGTCCCTGGAAGCTCTGGTTGCTTGGCATTGTTGTACATATGGGGTCTCAGCCCCTTCAAGCTCTTCCAGTTCTTTCTCTGATTCCTTCAACGGGGTCCTATTCTCAGTTCAGTGGTTTGCTGCTGGCATTCGCCTCTGTATTTGCTGTATTCTGGCTGTGTCTCTCAGGAGCGATCTACACTTCTGCACTTCTTTGCTTCATCCATCATGTCTAATTGGGTGGCTGTATATATATGGGCCACATGTGGGGCAGGCTCTGAATAAGTGTCCCT
Organism: Rattus rattus; assembly: GCF_011064425.1. Taxonomy (NCBI): domain Eukaryota; kingdom Metazoa; phylum Chordata; class Mammalia; order Rodentia; family Muridae; genus Rattus; species Rattus rattus. The sequence goes on along the minus strand of NC_046157.1, from coordinate 45,786,098 downwards.
TCAGTCTCTGTTTTAATCTTTGCCTCTCTCTTCCCTGCCAAGGGTATTCTTGTTCCCCTTTTAAAGAAGGAGTGAAGCATTCACATTTTGATCATCTGTCTTGAGTTTCATTTGTTCTAGGCATCTAGGGTAATTCAAGCATTTGGGCTAATAGCCACTTATCAATGAGTGCATACCATGTATGTCTTTCTGTGATTGGGTTAGTTCACTCAGGATGATATTTTCCAGGTCCAACCATTTGCCTACGAATTTCATAAAGTCGTTGTTTTTGATAGCTGAGTAATATTCCATCGTGTAGATGTACCACATTTTCTGTATCTGAAGGGCATCTGGGTTCTTTCCAGCTTCTGGCTATTATAAATAAGGCTGCGATGAACATAGTGGAGCACGTGTCTTTGTTATGTGTCTTTTGGGTATATGCCCAAGAGGTATAGCTGGATCCTCAGGTAGTTCAATGTCCAATTTTCTGAGGAACCTCCAGACTGATTTCCAGAATGGTTGTACCAGTCTGCAACCCCACCAACAATGGAGGAGTGTTCCTCTTACTCCACATCCTCACCAGCATTTGCTGTCACCTTAGATTTTGATCTTAGCCATTCTGGCTTTTGTGACAGAATCTCAGGGTTGTTTTGATTTTGCATTTCCTGATGACTAAAGATGTTGAACATTTCTTTAGTGGTGTTTCTCAGCCATTCGGCATTCCTCAGATGTGAATTCTTTGTTTAGCTCTGAACCCCATTTTTAATAGGGTTATTTGTCTCCCTGTAATACTTTGAGTTCAGGGGTCTAACTTTTTTTGAGTTCTGGGTTTTTGTATATTTTGGATATAAGGCCTCTATCTGTTGTAGGATTGGTAAAGATCTTTTCCCAATCTGTTGGTTGCCATTTTGTCCTAACCACAGTGTCCTTTGCCTTACAGAAGCTTTGCAGTTTTATGAGATCCCATTTGTCGATGACTCCACTCTTAACAGACTCTCATTAGAGTCTTAATAAATAGAAGAGTATCCCATTGTCATATAGCTAATAAGATATGTAAAATGGACTTCAGACAAGTTTTAATTCCTTTCCAATTCTTATAACAAGGACCAAAGAGACCTTTTGAAGTAGAAAAGAAACTGCAAAAGCTACGGATTGTTTTTCATTTAAGACTCAGAGATAAGCATGCACCATGATGACCTGGAAGGCGACCACAGATTTCAATTATCAACTTCAGATGGGGAAAATGTAGAGTGGCAGGGGTCAAAACCAATTGTGTGCTGAATAAAAGGTCCTCTGCTCACCTCATCTCCCTGTACCCAGTCCCCAAAGGAAGTCCACAGAAAGAATGGCAAATAGCTTAAGGATTCTATCCAATCCAGCCAGACGGGAATATAATCATGGAGTCAGCATTTTTCATCTTTTTAAGCCATATGGTTATCCTTACAGAATAGAATATTTGGAGCAGTCGCATTTTTTAATGTGGTGTATATCATTACAAGATAAGACCACCAGCTGTTGGAAGGAAACAGGAGCTGTACTAAAAGAATCCAAAGGAAGGAAGTGAATGCGACAGATGGATGGCAGGAGAGGGAAGTCAGTCTAACCATTCCATTTCTCACCCTAACTCCAATTTTTCTTACCCCTTTCATTCACTTCTAATGAAGATGTTTTAAGTATTTTCACTCATATCTCTATGGGTGCTATAATGTGTATCATTATAGTGGGATAAAAATTAATTCTTGGGATGTGCTGCAAAATACTTGGTGAATAGAGTATTGAAAACGTGAGTCCACATCAAAATGTGACCAACCATAAAAAAACTTAATAAACAGCTCATTGCTAATCTTTAAAACAAAACAAAACAAAACAAAAACCTTAATAAGCAGACTATGTCTAGAACAAAGAATAAAAATATAATACATTCACACATAGCAAATGTACTAATGTGAGACACTTCCTTTATTATAACAATGAGCAAATTTGTGAACTATATTTTGACACATGAAAATAAATTCAAATGAAATCCTGTAAGTTAAGAAAAAGCCAATACATCTAACAGTGTTTTGCCTAATATCTAAATAATCTAGCTAACAAAATATGAAATCTGCTTCTGCTTTTTATATTTAATTCTATGTATTTTTATTATAAGGGACACATAGGACAGGGGACCATAGACCAAAAGAACACTGTATGATATTGGTTCTGTCCTTCCACCTTGAGGTGAGATTTGGGAACCACATTTTGGTCATCAGGCCTGTACCCTCAGGAATTAAACATCTTTACTCAAAATGTCATCTTGCCAGCCCAAATGTATGCCCTTCCCAGCTGCCTTCCCTGTCTTAGTCTCCCATTACCTCATCTTTTTAATCTTTTTTTTTTCCAGAGCTGAGGACCAAACCCAGGGCCTTGCGCTTGCTAGGCAAGAGCTCTACCACTGAGCTAAATCCCCAACCCCCACTACCTCATCTTTAATGAGCACACTGTCTCATAACTTTTCCACCATCAGACTTCCTTTGCAGTAAACAGAAAAAGTAGAAAGAAAATAAGGCCATGTCTATGGTCTTTGAGAAGAGCACTTTTGGAAACTGTTAATGGCATGGAGGCCATATTTATTAGCCAAAACTCTATCATAGTTACAAAGTAAAGTGGGAAGTCACTGTACTCTATAAACAAAAACATGCATCACTTGCCACAATAATATTATTCACAAGGGAGTATTCTTGTAAGCAAGTTCACCCACATCTGGGGTTTCAATATCTGTCAGAATATGAGTGTCCTGCTCAGAAGTGCCTCTTACACATAAAGAAAAGAAAACCACTTGATTTATATTCATGAATCATGCAGACTTACGGTATTGTTTGTTCCACAAGTCCAAGAGCATAAAATCTTTACCTAGAGTATTTTCTCAATGAAGAGAGAATGCTTTAAACAGTTTTATATTTGCCATATCATAACTGTAAGAACTAAACGTCCAAGCTCCCATCTTAAGATTCCAGTCTTAAGGAATTGCTTCTCAACACGGTTTTAAATAAACAGCCTGTTCATAACAGAAAAAAAATCATATCAAGTGTAAATTAGGAGATTTAATACAACACTTATGTCATGCCTTGCGCCTTTCATATTCCAATCCCTGTCCTTCATTTTAACAAGCAGAAGGCTGGAGGATTTCTTTCTTTCTTTCTCTCTCTCTTTCCTTCTTTCTTTCTTTCTTTCTTTCTTCTTTCTCTGTTTGTTTTTCTTTTTCCTAATTCAAGAGATCTGAAGCTATTCGTCAGTGAGCAGAGGCCAGGGTTAAGACTTGACAAAGAGTGAATAAAGTCAATCTTCTCTGATTGCTCAGTGGCTATTCAAAGCCACACATGAAATGCTCAGAACAGCTTCCTGAATTTCACCTGTGTCGAATTTCCATCACCCATGCACCTCTCCTGCACTTTTCATATATACTGAATGGCATGTGTGCTTATATTTTATTAGCCCAAACTCTGTCATAGTTATATTCTAATTCATATAAATTCACACATCCTTTTATTAAATACGGTCCCCAGCAGACAAAAAAACATCTGATATCTAAAAGCAAAAGGTCTGTCACTTGTAGTGATAGAGAAAGCAGTCACAGAGCAAACACAGAGAGCTACTGAGTGCAGAGTAAAGCTTTTGAGTTCTCTTAAAGCAAACAATGGAGAAAATTTTAGAACTCTTTTTTTTTCCCTCAACGAAACTACCCCAGAACATTGAGGCTCCTCAGTTGATCCAAAGGAAGACAGATGCTGACAATTGGCAGAAGAGACACAAAGAACCAGTTGTCCGATGTGCCTAATGATTGCCAATTTGTAAAATAAAACCCTTTGAGCAACCAGGAGGTTATTTTAAAAGAAGTTGCTGATTCTAAATGAATATCTTCGCTTTGCTGTGTTCTCCGCTCTTGTATAGATCATCATTACTATTTTTACTTGCTATTTGCAGCAGAAATTGGAGTTAACCTTTTGTTCCATCTGTAGCCTGCCTTCTAAAGCGGCACCACCTCCTTTTCATTATTCCTTTCAAAAGCACTGAAATTTGCAAAATGTGCCACTTCCCTCCCTCACTCTGCGGAGGAGCAGCAGAGCTGGCTTTTCAAGCATGATGATTCCTAATAACCAAAGGAACTTGAGGACGAAAATAAGTACTCAGAGCAACTAGCGTGCAAAGCTGGAGCAGGTGCGATCAGAGGCAGTCAAATGCCCCTCACCCTTACCAGTGCTCTCCCGGAGCTTCGCATAGCACCTGGGACATACCAGCCCCAACAAGGATTTACTAAAAGCTTTAAGCCTCAAATAAAAACATAATGTATTTTATGGCGAAGCTATTCACTAAAGCGCTACCAATTAGGAGTGTATCCTTTCATGCTGGTTTATATGATGTTTCTCAGAACCACGGCATGCTCTCCTGGCTCCTTAACATTAGATTTGATTAATGAGGACAAGTTCACCCACCGGTCATTTGGGGGTAGGAGGGAGATATCCTGTAAACATGAAAAGAATAGCCAAGTCCCTCCTTCCGGTCTCCATCTGTGCCCAGAACTAAGGCTGCCCCACAGTCCTTTGGACCTAAAACCTACCTGAAGGGAGCTGGCCTGCCAGAAGCACTCATACTCCTAAGCCCACAGGTGGCAACCCCACTTGCTCGCCGCTGACTATCCAAAGAGAGACCTGCCAGGAGCACACAGGGCGCAGGAGCTGCAGGGTGGCTTAGAACAGGACCCTTACGCCCAGAGCTGAGCCCAGAGCTGCACCCAGAGCTGAGGCTGTCCCACAGCCCTCTGGACCGAAAACCTGTCCACAGAGAGGTAGTCTGTCATGAGCACTCTCCCTCCTAAGCCCACAAGTGAAACCCCATTTTCACTCCATTGACTGTCCAAGGAGAGAACCACCAGGAGCTGTGGGGTGACCTGCTATAGGACCCTGCTCCTGAGCCCCGTCTACTCCTGGTGTATCTCCTTTTGGACAGTCAGTAGGGAGAAATTGCAGTCATATCTGTGGGCTGTGGGCTTAAGAGGGAGAGTGATCCTGGCAGACCACCTCTCTGCAGGCAGGTTTTGTTCCTGAGGGCTGTGGAACAGCATCTGCTCAGGAGACAGATGGAGACCAGGACCATAATTATTTTCATGTAGGTCTTATCTTCAAATATACTTTTAATGGAATTGTGCTTTGACATATGCATGTGGAAGGTGTACATACATTCAGTCTGTAACAGAACATTCTGTTCAGCAGAGCCAGAGTCTCTGTAGAGTGGATTTGATACGATTTAACTGGAATCCGAAGCATCATCAGTGTCCTCTGCGTGCTCATGTAGTTTTCCTGTAAATCAGAAGGAAGCACACACTGCGTGCTCATTGTTTGATTATAAGATCTGTTGTGAAGACCTGCCTGGAGTGCACAAGGCTTAAGGGCCCCAGTGAAGCCTGGGACAGGACCCTTCCAGTCTCTAGCTGTGCCCAGAGCTGGGGCTGCCCTATAGCCCTTGGATACAAAACCTGGCCACAGAGAGCTTATCTGCAAAGATTGATCACCCTCCTAAGCCCACAGTCTATATGTGGGACCCCACTTTCCATTGACTGATCAAGGAGAGACAGGCCCCCAAAAGCCCACATGATTCAGAAGCCTAAGGGTGGCCTTAGGACAGGACACTTCCTATTTCATTCTGTGCACAGATATGGGGCTGTCCCACAGCCCTCAGATACAAAACCTGCCCACAGAGAGCTGGACTCCAGGAGCCCTCTCATTCCTAATAAGGCTAACAGGCTCACAGGCTCACAGGCCCACAGGAGGGACAAGCTCAAGTCAGAGACAGCAAGACCAATGAACCAGAGAAAACCAGATGGTGAGAGCCAATCTCAAGAACTTTAGTAACAGAAACCAAGACTGTATGGCATCATCAGAATCCAGTTCTCACACCACAGCAAATACTGGATATCCCCACACACCAGAAAAGCAAGATTTGAATTTAAAATCACATCACATGATGGTGATAAAGGACTTTGAGAAGGACATAAATAACTCCCTTTAAAAAATACAGAAGGACACAGGAAAACAAATAGAAGCCCTTAGAGAGGAAACACAAAATCCCTTAAAAATTGAATGAAAACACAACCAAACAGGTGAAGGAATTGAACAAAATAATCCAGGATTTAAAATTGGAAATAGAAACACTAAAGAAATTACAAAGGGAAATAACCCTGGAGATAGAAAACCTATGAGAGAGATCAGGAGTCATAGATATAAGCATCAACAACAGAATACAGGAAATTGAAGAGAGAATCTCAGGGGCAGAAGATACCATAAAAAACATTGAACCAATAGTCAAAACAAAAAATGCAAAGTGCAAAAAGTTCCTAGCCCAAAAAAATCTAGGGAATCCAGGACACCGTGATAAGAAGAAACATAAGAATAATAGTTTTAGAAGAGAACAAAGATTCCCAACTTAAAGGGCCAGTAAATATCTTCAACAAAATTATAGAAGAAAACTTCCCTAAACTAAAGAAGGAGATTCCAGTGAACATATGAGAAGCCTACAGAACTTCAAACAGACTGGATAAAAAAAATTGGAAAAAGATCAAGTAACATATGAAGGCATTTCTATCAAAATTACACCAGACCTCTCACCAGATACTAGGAAAGCCAGAAGATCCTGGCCAGATGTAATACAGACAATAAGAGAACAAAAATGCCAGCCCAGGCTATTATATCCAGAAAACTATCAATTAACATAGATGAAGAAACAAGATATTCCATGACAAAACCAAACATACACAATATCTTTCCACAAATCCAGCCCTACAAAGGATAATACATGGAAAATTCCAACACAAGGAGGGAAAATATACACTAGAAAAAGCAAGAAAGTAATCTTCCTGCAGTGAACCCAAAAGAAGATAGCCACACAAACATAATTCGACCTCTAACAACAAAAATAACAAGAAACAATCACTATTCCTTAATATTTCTTAACATCAATAAACTCAATTCCCCAATAAAAACCATAGACTAACAGACTCGATAAGTAAACAGGGCCCAGCATTTGACTGCATACAAGAAATGCACCTCAGTGACAAAGACAGACACTACCTAAGAGTAAAGAGCTGGGACAAAATTTTCAAAGCAAATGGTCACAAGAAACAAGCTGGAGTAGCCCTTTTAACATCGAATAAAACCAACTTTCAACCAAAACTTATCAAAAAATAAGGAAGGAACTTTATACTCATCAAAGAAAAAAATCACCCAAAATGAACTCTCAATTCTGAATATTTATGCTCCAAATTCAAGGGCACCCACATTCTTAAAAGAAACCTTACTAAAACTCAAAGCATACATTGCTCCACACACACTAATAGTAGGAGACCTCAACACACCACTCTCATCAATGGACAGATCACGGAAACAGAAACTAAACAGAGACACAGTGAAACTAACAGAAGTTATGAACCAAATGGATTTAACAGATATCTATAGAGTATTTCATCCTAAAACAAAAGACAATACTGTCTTCTAAGAACCTCATGGTACCTTATGAAAAATTGACCATATACTCAGTCACAAAACAGGTCTGAACAGAAACAAGGTGATTGAAATAATCCCATGCATCCTATCAGATCACCATGGACTAAGTCTGGTCTTCACTAACAGCAAAAACAACATAAAGCCATGGAAGCTGAACAATGCTCTACTCAATGAAAACTTAGCCAAAGAAGAAATAAAGAAATTAAAGACTTTTTAGAATTTAATGTAAGTCAAAGCACAACATACCCAAACTTATGAGAAAGAATGAAAGCAGTGCTAAGAAGAAAACTCACTCCTGAGTGCCTCCAAAAAGAAATTGGACAAAGCACAAACTAACAGCTTTGCAGCACACCAGAAAACCCTAGAACAAAAAGAAGCAAATACACCCAAAAGGAGTACACTGGAGGAAATAAACTCAGAGCTGAAATCAACCAAGTAGAAACACAGAGAACTGTACAAAGAATCAACAAAACCAGGAGTTGGTTCTTTGAGAAAATCAAGATAGGTAAACCCTTAGCTAGATAAACCAGAGAGCTAAGACAGCATCTAAATTAACAAAATAAGAAATGAAAGGGGAAACACAACAGAAACTGAGAAAATACAAAAAATTATCAGATCCTACATATACCATATAATCAAGAGTAAAAGGCTGGGACAAAATTTTCCCAGGCTATACTCAACAAAACTGGAAATTCTAGATGAAATGGACAATTTTTAGGCAGATCCCAGGTACCAAAGTTAAATCAGGATCAGATAAACCATCTAAACAATGTCATAACCCCTAAAGAAATAGAAGCAGTCACTGAATGTCTCCCAACCAAAAAAAAAAAAAAAAAAAAAAAAAAAAAAAAAAAAAAAAAAAAAAAAAAAAAAAAAAAAAAAAAAAACAAAAAAAAACCCCAGGTCCAGGTAAGTTTAGTGCAGAATTCTACCAGACCTTCAAAGAAGACCTAGTACCAATACTTCAAACTATTCCACAAAATAGAAACAGAAAGAAAACTACTCAATTCCTTCTATGAAGCCACAATTTTGCTTTTAACTAAACCACACAAACACCCTACAAAGAAAAAGAACTTCAGAACAATTTCACTCATTAATATCGATTTAAAAATGCTCACCAAAATTCTCACAAACTGGTCTAAGAACACATCAAAATGATCATTCACCATGATCAAGTAAGCTTCATCCAAGGAATGCAAGACTGGTTCATTATACATAAATCCATCAACGTAATCTACTATATAAACATACTCAAAATAAAAAAAAAGCCATCTCATTAGATGCTGAAAAAGCATTTGACAGAATTCAACATCCCTTCATGATAAAAGTCTTGGAAAGATCAGGAAATCAAAAATATCACTATTTGCAGATGATATGATAGTATACTTAAGTGCCCCCAAAAGTTCCACCAGAGAACTCCTCAACCTCATAAACAACTTCAACAAAGTGGCTGAATATAAAATTAACTCAATGGGGTTGGGGATTTAGCTCAATGGTAGAGCGCTTGCCTAGCAAGCGCAAGGCCCTGGGTTCGGTCCTCAGCTCCGAAAAAGAAAAAATAAAATAAAATAAAATAAAATTAACTCAAAAGAATTGGTAGCCTTCTTCTACTCGATGGATAAACAGGCAGATAAAGAAATTAGGGAAATGATGCCTTTCACAATAGTCACAAATAATATAAAATACCTTGGGGGACTGGTTGTGGAGGGGGAACACTCCTATACAAGAAGAGGGAGGAGGGATGAGATGAGGGTTTGTGAATGGGAAACTGGGAAAGGGAATGACATTTGAAGTACAAATAAAATTATCCAATAAAAATTAAAAAATAATATAGCTCTATCTAAGCAACTGAAAGGTCTGTATGACAAGAACTTCAAGTCTCTGAAGAAAGAATTTGAAAAAGATCTCAGAAGGTAGGAAAGATCTCCCATGCTCATGGATTGACAGAATCGATGTAGTAAAAATGGCCATCTTGTTGAAAGTAATATGTAGATTCAATGCAATCTCCATCAAGTTTCCTACTCAATTCTTCACAGAGTTTGAAAAAGCAATTTGCAAATTTATTTTGAATAACAAACAAATAAGCAAAAAAAAAAAAACAGGATAGCAAAAACTATTCTCAACAAGAAAAGAACTTCTGGGGGAAATAATTATCCCTTACATCAAGCTGTATTACAGAACAATTGTGATAAAATCTGTATGGTATTGGCACAGAGACAGGCAGGTAGATCAATATAATAGAATTGAAGACCAAGAAATTAAACCACACATCTATGATCACTTGATCTTTGACAAAGGAGCTAAAACCATCCAGTGGAAAAAAAAGACAGCATTTTCAACAAATGGTGCTGGTGCAACTGGTGGTCAGCATGTAGAAGAATGAAAAGTGACCCATTCTTATCTCTTTGTACAAAGCTCAAGTCCAAGTGGATCAAAGACCTCCACATAAAACCAGAAATACCGAAACTAATAGAAGAGAAAGTGGGGAAGAACCTCGAATACGTGGGCACTGGGGAAATTTTCCTGAACAGAACACCAAATGGCTTATGCTCTAAGATCAATAACCAACTAATAGGACCTCATAAAGCTGCACAGTTTCTGTAAGGCAAAGGACACTGTCAATAGGACAAAAGAGCAACCAAAGTATGGAAAGAGATCTTTATCAATCCTATTTCCAATAGAGGGCTAATATTCAGTATATACAAAGAACTCAAGAAGCAAGACTTCAGAAAATCAAATAATCCTGTTAAAAAATGGGGTACAGAACTAAACAAAGAATTTTCAACTGACGAATACCAAATGGCTGAGAAGCACCTAAAGAAAATTTCAACATCCTTGGTCATCAGGGAAATGCAAATTAAAACAACCCTGAGATTCCACCTCACACCAGTCAGAATGGCTAAGATCAAAAACTCAGGTGACAGCAGATGCTGGCAAGGATGTAGAGAAAGAGGAACACTCCTCCATTGTTGGTGGGATTAAAAACTGGTACAACAACTCTGGAAATCAGTCTCACACTTCCTTTGAAAATTGGACATAGTACTACTCGAGGACCCAGGTATGCTACTCCTGGGCATATACCCACAAGATACTCCAACATATAGTAGGGACACATGTTCCACTGTGTTCGTACCATCCTTATTTATAATAGCAGAAGCTGGAAAGAACCCAGAAGTCCTTCAACAAAAGACAGGATACAGAAAATATGGTACATTTACACAATGGAGTACTACTCACCTATTAAAAACAATGACTATATGAAATTCTTAGGCAAATGGATCGAAGTAGAAAATATCATCCTGATTGAGGTAACCCAGTCACAGAAGAGCACACATGGTATGTACTCACTGATAAGTGGTTACTAACCCAAGAGCTCGGAATACCCAAGAAACAATTCACAGACCATATGAAGAGCAAGAAAAAGGAAGACCAAAATATGGATGCTTCAGTCCTTCTTAGAAGGAAAAGCAAAACACTCATGGGAGGAAATACAGGAACAAAGAGTGGAGCAGGGACTGAAAAAAGTTCATCCAAAGACTGCCCCACCTGGGCATCCATCCCATATGCAGCCACCAGACCCAGTCACTATTGCTGATGCCAAGAAGTGCTTGGTGACGGGAGCCTGATATGGATGTCTCCTGACACCATATGGATGATATGGATGCAGCTAACCATTGGATTGAGCATGGGACTGCAATGGAGGAGTTAGAGAAAGGACTGAAGGAGCTGAAGGGGTTTGCAAACCCATAGGTAGAACAACAATATCAACCAACCAGAACCTTCCCCCCAGAGCTCCCAGGGACTAAACCACCAAAAAGTACACATGGAGGGACCCGGGGCTCCAGCTGCATATGTAGGAGAGGATGACATTGTCTGGCATCAATATGTAGAGAAACCCTTGGTTGTGTGAAGGCTTGTTCCCCAGTGTAGGGGAATGCCAGGACATTGAGATGAGAGTGGGTGGATGGGAGGGGGGGGCATCTTCATAGTAGGGGAGGGGGGAGAGGGAATGAAGCTGGTGGGAAATATTTGAAATGTAAATTCATAAAATAGCCAACCAAAACACAACAAGAATGTCTATGTCAGTGTACACGTTGTACCTTCAGACATGTGGGACCTGATACAGAATGTGGTAATTTCATTAAAACTTTGCATGTAATGGTGTTCACCAAATCTTTCTATGCTCAAAGTAATAATTTTTTTAAAAGCTTAAAATGATGAAAAGTTTATTTTGGATGTGTATTTTATTTGTATGCATCAAGGTCTGCTCATGTCTCAAAAATACATGCATATTCTTCACATTAAAATAATCAAAATTAATCTTTACAAAAAATTAAATATATGTTATATTTAAATCTGTTTATGTTATGTTAGTATTGAAATCATACAAGAACATGAAGGAATTCTCTAGCATCACTTGATTTTGGATACGTGTATTTAGATATGTATACTGAGTTATTTACATTATCTCTGTGCATACCCACATGTAACTTAGAACCTCTAAATAAACACAGAGGACAACGTAACACTACTATACCCAGCAAAAGCCTCAAACATCACAGTTGATGCCAGGTGGCTTCAGTGAAGAATTCTACTGGACCTTCAAAGAAGAGAAAATGCCAATGCTCCTTAAAGTATTCTATTTTCACAAAATAGAAACAGAAAGAACACTTCTAAACTCATTCTAGGAAGCCACAGTCACCCTCATACCTAAAACACACCAAGACTTAACTGAGATAGAGACTTTCAGACCAATTTTCCTTATGAACACCGATGTGAAAATAATCACAAACTTAATCCATGAACACATCAAAAATAAAAAATAAAAAAGGGATGGTTCATTATACAAATCCATCAACATAATCCACCATACAAACAAACTAAAAGAAAAAAATATGATCATCTAATTCATTGCTGAAAAAGTCTTTGACAAGATCCATCATCCCTTCATGTTAAAAGTTTTGGAGAAATCAGGGATAAAAGGTATATTCCTAAACATAATCACAGCAATATATAGCTAGCCAGTAGGCAACATCAAACTAAATATCGGTAAACTTAAAGCAACTCCACTAACATGAGAGACAAAACAAAGCTGCCCTCTCTCAACCTATTTATTCAACAATGTACTTGGCTGGATGCAAAATTAACTCAAAGAAATCATTAACCCTCCCTTTTATGAATGATAAATGGGTCAAGAAATAATTTAGGGAAACAACACCATTTACATTAGCCATAAATACTATAATATATCTTTGTGTAACTCTAACCAAGCAAGTAAAAGAAGCTATAGACAAGAACTTAAAGTCTGTGAAGAAACAAATTGAGGAAGATATCAGAAGATGGCAAGATCTCCCATGCTCATGGATCAATAGGATGAATGTGGGGAAAATGGCCCACTTATCAAAAGATTTCTACAGCTTGAATGCAATCTCCACCAAAATTCTGATACACTACTTTACAGATTGTGACAGAGCAATTCTCAATTTATGGCAAATCCAAAAAAAAAAAAAAAAAAAAAAAAAAAAAAAACAGGATAGCTAAAAATAATTCTGCATAATAAAAGAACTTCTGGAGGTATGACCATCCCTGACTTCAGGATATACTACAGAGCAATACTAATAAAAATTGCATGGTATTGTTATCTGTTGTGGTTTGCCCTGAAGTTATCTGTATTTTGATGCTAATTCCACTGCCCCAAGGACAGCTGCCTAGTCACCACTCAGAACTCAAGTAACTTCACCAGAACCACATCCCCATTGAATTTGTAAGGTACAGCTGAGGGGCACATTCAGGATAGAAGGAGACCTGTCATTGGAGGAGAAGGAAGGATGGGCTGGAGAGAAGTTTGTAGGAAGAGGAGGAGACTAGGACAGAAAGGTAGAGACAGGAGGGAGAGAGGGAGAAGCTGTGGCGGGACAATATGGCAGGTGATGTTAAAATTCTGCTCTGTGTATTTACAGGTTGTTATTAATGTTCTCAAGGGATGGATGGTACTGGGCTTTGTAGGTTTAAGTGGGCAATTATATCTTACCAATTGGGTCAAAGATTATTGTGTTGTGTGTTCATTAATGTGTAGATTTAAGTAATGTAATGGAGTGTGGGGCGACTGGTCTGGGCCACCGAGGAGTTCGGATGTGTTTCCGCCAAGATATCTAACAGACAAGATATCTTGGGACACCGCAGTGCGGACCCAGCAAGGTAAAAGACAACCATACTTTAATTTTTATATTTTTACAACAACAGTTATAGAACAGACAAATTGATCAATAGAATTTAATCCAAGATCCTGAAATAATTCCACACACCTATGAACACTTGGCTGACAAAGAAAGAAAAAACATTCAAGGTAAAGCATCTTCAACAAATGGGACAGGTCTAACTGGGTATCTGCATGTAAAACAATGTAAATAGATCCATATGTATCATCCTGTACAAAAAAGTCCAAGTAGATTAAGGACTTCAACACACACAAAAATATAGCCAAATCCCCATATGAATGATATCAGTTTATATGGGTTGCATAATTTCTCTGAATATGATACAATGTTGAAACAAATATACATTGCATTTAATAGCATTTCCATATATGAACATCTGTCTGTATACATAGCTATATACTATACATTTATGGAATATATATAGCAAGCTGGGCAGGGTCATAAATGCCTTGGTCAGGAGCTGACAGGAGGTGCCACATAGGCACTGAGTATTGATGTGTGATTCTGAATCTGTTGTAAAGAATTATAAGTATCCGTACCACTCGCCAAACCGTATGCCATGCCAAATCCTTTATGATAGAGACATCTACACATATGTGGAAAGACACAGTATAGGGTATAAATCTGAACATAAAGTAAGAGGCTTTCAAAATGCCCCTCACCTTTGTAGGTTTTCTCCAGGAGCTTGCCATAGCACCTGGCACATACCAGCCACAAGGATGTACTGAAAACTTTTAGCCTCAATTAAAAATATCATCATGGCAGGAATCATGGCTCTGGGGAAATAGTTGAGAGATTTGCATCCTGATCTGTAGGCAGCAGATAGAGAGAGGTGAGAGAAGCGATTGATGTGGGCTTTAGAAATTTCAAAGTTTACCATCAGTAACACAACTCCCCCAATAAGGCCACTGCTCCTTCTCAAGGTGTTTCACTAATTGAGGACCTAGAATTCAAACACAAGAGCCTGGAGGGAGTGGCCATTCAAACTACAGTGTACAAATGTATTGATATTGGTATGCAGTAAACTGCACATCTAAAAAGATTCTGTTAGGTTTCCCAGTGAAGTCACATAAGTCAAAGAAATAGTTGTTTGACAACTCAAACACTAGTATCATTTCTACTACAAATTCTGTGACGCCTAGCATTATATGTTGACACTACCATATTAGGATAAAAAAGATGGAGGTTATTATTTAATCTCTAAGGTCTGCTTAGTCCTCATTCTAAAAAACACAAAATTTATTATAGAAAAATAATATAACTCACAATTTATCTGTGTCATGGGTTTTTATTCAAAAACAAATAAGAGCGATGTACCTACTTATGTGTTCGTTCAGTCTGTGCAGCAAATCCCGTTCTTATTATTCAAGGTTTTCACATGTACAATCCTCTCAATATGTTCTCATATCAAAATTAAATCGCACTTAAATGATACTACTCACAATTTAAGCCTTGTCACTACATCTCAAGACATCACCATGACACTTTTTACATGCATTTGATAGTAATGACATATTTACTCATGTGCCCAGCAAATACTAAATGATGTCTTCTTCTTCTTTGTCAAGAGAATGGTAACATTGGGGGAGGGGTTGTTTGTTTTGTTCTGTTTTGATCATGAATGTAACACCTTGCTCCTGAGGAGGAAATAGGGTGTGGAAATGAGAGCGGACTAGAGCTAAAGACACAATATTTCAATGTAGCCTCCAACAGATATTTATCCTCAAGACTATTTACTTCCTTTTCAATCATCGATGTATTACTTGCTTGAGTAGGGTAGTAAAGGGAATAGAAAATTATAATTATAATTAACTCCCTCAAATTCTATTTGATACAAGAGAAAATAAACTAACACTTGTCCCTAAGCTATCTTGATATAAAACCGTAACCAACTAATGGAAAAAGATTTCATTAATCAAGCAATTAATTTTTGCTAACAATTACCTATTATTTGTACTAATTTTCTTCCAGAAAGTGTGCTATTTTTATTTTGTAATGGTTCATTTTGGATGTCTATTTTAAGTTGATAAATACCTGAAGAACTAGAAGTGTATTGCTTTCAAGTATAGCTGTGAAGAAATTTGCGTGTGAATTTAAAGGACTTCGTGGTGATCCACCCTCAATGTGAGCATGTATCACTCGATGTGCTTGGCTAATAATGGAAGGGGTACAGATGAAAAGGTAAGAATTTCCATCCTATCCCCTTCTTCCTCTCGCTTTCCTTCTCCTCTCCCTCCTCACCTCACATTCTCTCTCCTTAAAAGCTTAGATGTATCCTTCTTTTCTTACTCTTGATTATCATAACTACAATCTCTTCACCCTTTAGAATCAGAACTTTTATTAATATCAGTGATCTCCAAAGTTTTTAAAGCACTGAGCTTGATCCGATTATATATATATATATATATATATATATATATATCAATTCAAATTATGTTTCTCTAGAGAACCCGTATTAATACATACAACATTATGTAAACATAGATTAAGAAAGAGCTAAAACACTAAGCTGAAAATCAAGTATAAGCTTGTTTGGATTGTAGTAATGCAAATGTCCATCCTGTTTATTTAGTCTTCAAACATTTATAAAAAGCAAATTTATAAAAAGCAAAAATTTATTTGAAAAATGTCCTGTGTAAACCTAAAACTTTTTCAATTAATTACTGCAAAGTTCACTGTTTCCCTAAGGCATATTGAACTTCAATACACACATTTACCTTCATAAAAACATGAAATAAAAATGTATTTAGAATGAGGACTACATAGTTTTCTAATTTGGAAATGCCCAATATAGGAATAGTCTTTTGGGTGCAGAGAGACATAGACCAAAACATGAGATAAATGTTGGAGTAGAAAAAAATGTTACAATAAAATGTAATTCTCAGCCCGTTTGAAAATTTAACTCAAAACGCCTCGCCAAAGGGAAGCTGGGTGTTGATTTTACTTATTGGAGAACTAGGTGCTATGCTATTGTAATACTCTTTAAAAGTTGTTTCCAATAAGTGTTTACTTTGGAAAAAAGGAAGAAAAATAAGTACCAGAAATTGTTAACTCTAACGGTAATGTGCTTAATTATTAACTCAAAGGAAAAAAAATAGAAATGACTACTGATAAAACATTTCTCTTCTTAAAATTGCAGAACATTAAAATACTCCTTCTCCAAGAAAGTTACAAGCTTGTAATTGAAATGAACTATTGTTTCATGGAATTTTCCAGAAAGTAAAATAGGACATGAAACATGCTCAAATACATGGGACTCTAGAGCAATAATAGGTTTGACTTGTAACCAAAGAAGATACTAAACACACAGACACAAATATACGCAAAAACAAATCCAAAGTTCACCTAGAAAGTCAGATAGTCAGATTACCTTGGCGTAAGAAGAGCATCCTCTGCAGAGCATACCTTCCCCATGAACCGATAAAGAATGACAAATATCTACTAGTTCACCTTTGTGAGATCATTGTACTTCATCTTTGTATCACCCTGAAAACATCAAAGCTTGCAGTCCAACTATTCCATTGATCAAGCCTGTGCCGTTTCTCTGAATACAAGAAAGCAATTGCATGTCTGAGACTGCTGGCTATAATGAGTCACTACAAACTTGAATGGAAAAACATAAGAGAAATCTAGTTTCCAATATTTGGAGATAAGGCAGTACTATGGCTCTTCCTCCTCAAAGCCCCAGGAAAGAGTGTGCTCCTTGCTTCTCTGGACCATGGTGGTTGTCGGAATGACTTGCATCAAAGCAGCCTGCCTCATATTTGCAGGTTGTTTCCAATTCCATGCATTTCTCAAACTGAATTTCAAATCGAGATTCTTAGGTTCATCCCCTTTTTTTCCAAATAAGTTAACATTTTTACAATTTTCAGAGATTAAGACTGATATCTTTGGTTGGCTTTACTCAATATGAATCGGGAAGAGAAAGGAGATTACCTGTTTCTTCAGTGAATACCACATCACGCACAGTGCAAGATGACCTATGAATGTTAAGTTGGAAAGCCAGATCAATACACCACTCATAGCATGACAAATATTTATCGATGTCTACTTCTTTCTCTTTAGATAATGTACACACAGTTTTCTTTTTATGAACACACCACAATTAAAAGTTAAACATGTTTACTCAAATTACAGTGTTGGATTATTTATACTTTAATTGCAGTAACAGAGAGCTGGCTTAAAAGTTTAAATAACACATACCTACACTTAACTAGTCATATGCCAAAAGTTCTGAGGAATGAAATCTTACAAACAGTTTGACCCAGCATGTTTTGCTGAAACTTTCCAACCCTCCTCTTCTCTTTATGCTAGATTCATTGTCAGGCTTACTGTCCTCATATAGAAAAAAATGCTAACACATGTTAGTTCTAAAATGAGTAAGATGTGAAATTGAACATAATCCAGAAAGAAAAAAACTTTGTCTTACAAATTCCACAAAAAATGAGAGACTTAACAAATGTGGCTCATGCTTAAGTATTAAATTTGTCATGGAGAAGAAAATTTCCTTATTGACTTAATTTTGATCATATACTTCACATACAAAGATGGCTTAAAAGTTATTTTCTAGGGGCGGTGCTAATGGTTTGGAGAGAAAAGGTAAGGAAGAAATGATGAGACTATTTCCTAACAGCAATATCTGATGTCATAAGAAGAAAAGATTTGTGTGGTTGCAGAAAAAAATGTGAATAATGAGGCTAGGTAGGCAGTGAAAAAAAAGACATTTTCTCAAAAACATGTATACTGTAAAACAGAAATTATGTGATATTCTTAGGGGAACAATGCAAAATAAAGGCCAGAGAACAACAAAAGTCGAGTGCAGAATGAAACACCTGTTGTAAGTTTAAAATCCAACTTCTTAATTACCTCAGTTATTTTAAATTACATAAGAAGAATGCAAAGAAAATAATTTTTTTATTTAATACCAATTTTAATTTATATTCTGTAGAGATATTTAATGGACTGACTGTAAACTCAGAATTTTCATATATAAAAGAAAAATACTCACTAATGAACTGGATTCATACATTTAAATGTCTTTTAGTTAGAATTATTTGCAACAAGGTAGCTGCAATTTTAACTTGCCTTGTTTTGTTTGATGCCATCAATGAAGGTAGGAGACATTCATAGAACCATATATCTAAATTATAAAGGATAAAGTTGACAAAAGATGGCGTTCATTTGACATCTGAAGAAATTTTAAAGTGAAGAGCAAATTGAACCCAAATTAAGTATAATGCAGAAAATAATTGATATCAAAGCATAAGTTAGTCCAATTTAAAAAGTCTACTATCTATAGTCTACTAAAAGGATTCCATGGAAATTTCTAGAATCTATAAATCTATAGCTACCAAATTCATAATCAGATTGAATTTTGTTATATAAACACTGTGTTCAGAGAACCTTTATTTACTCAAATTGCATGTGCAAACTGCATGACTAGTGATGCTGACAGTTCAGATATGTGAGAGAGAAGCAATCAAGTGCTTCACTCAAATGAAAGCCAAAAAGTTCTTGACCTACATTAATGGAAAAAAATCTCTATACTAATGTTGCCAAGGCCTACAATAAGAACAAAGAAAAAAACACAAAATGTACAAAAGGCTCAATACTACAATTTGTGACATCCACTGAAGATACTAGAACATGGAATATATCTAATATTAATCTAAAGAAATAGTTGCAGTTGGGGGTTGGGGATTTAGCTCAGTGGTAGAATGCTTGCCTAGCAAGCACAAGGCCCTGGGTTCAGTCCCCAGCTCCGGAAAAAAAAAAGACCAAGAAAAAAAAAAAGAAAGAAAGAAAGAAAGAAATATTGCAGTTAAGAAGATGGTTAAAGTTAATGCCCATTTTACCTCCCCAAATAGATCATAAAAAGAACATCAAAAATGGTAGAAATGGGGCTAAAGAGAAGGCTCAATTTTAAGAGCCCAGCTGCTCTTTTGAGAATGTTTCAGTTCCCAGCACCAAAGTAGTGGGTCACAGCCATGCAGTTGAAAACACCAATGTACATGGAAGAAATATATTTTTTAAAAAATATCATAGGACACCCGCGGATCCCAGCCCGCAGCAGCTCTCTGCTCCCAGAACCCGTGGGAGAGATACCTTACCGCCTGGTCAGGTGGGCACTCCTGAGGCTGCAGAGCGGAAGAGACCACCAACACTGCCCACCCCTGCCCACATCCCTGACCCAAAAGG